>NC_068990.1:93504004-93508139 GCF_001194135.2 Octopus bimaculoides | reverse complement strand
GGTCGGCCCAAGACTATAGTAGAAGACACTTGCCCAAGGTGCCACGCAGTGGGACTGAACCGAGGACCATGTGGTTGGTAAGCAAGCTACTTACCACACAGCCACTCTTGCTATGTTAGACATATTGAAAAACAAAAGGAACAAAGAAGAAAAAGAGGAGACATGTGGGATAAAGAGTTGCTGAAGTAGCCACAGGACGTGTGACGGAAGAGTTTGAAGAATTTGGAGCATGCGAACAGTAAAGGTGGTGCCTATAATAATTGGTGTGTTGGGAAGAGTAAGCAAAGATATAGAGAAAATGGTTGAAGGAGATTGGAATAGAATGCCCGGTAGAGCTCCTACACAACGTTTGTCTCTTAGGGACAGCAAGGAATATCAGGAGGGTTCTAAGCACTTGAAAGACTGTTGAAGACTTGTGGATACCTAAGGTTATAGGTAGAAACCCGCTATCCACATAAACCCTACCAGGAATAAGACCAGACCTGAGTTGAACCAAAATAACAACAACAACAACAACAACAATAATAATAATAATCCTTTCTATTATAGAAACTCGATTGTTTAGAAATAACAAGGAAAATTACTCTGTCCAAAGATTTTTCTAACATCAGAGTTACTTCCCTTGAATAAGAAACTTTTTTTTGTAGTGTTTATGCATATACAAATATAATAATAATAATAATAATAATAATAATAATAATACCACTAACACTAATTCTGAGGAAAGCAAAAGCTGGGTATGTATTCAAAAGCCACCAACAAAAAGTCAACCATTTGTTATTCATGGATGACCTCAAACTTTATGATGAAGCCCAAGTCAGTTCCCTCGATGATACGGTGTATACCTTCAGTGCTGATATCAGAATGGAGTTCGGACTGAGAAAGTGTGGTGTGTTAGTCTTAAAGTGAGGCAAAATCAAATGTATGGACGGGCTAACGATACCGTCGGAGAAGGTTATGAAGCAGATAGAAGAGACGGGCTATAAGTACTTGGGGATACTGGAAATGGATAAATTGATGGAGAAAGGAATAACAGAAAAAATTTAAGGTGGAGGCTTGTGTAGGATGAAAGATTGCAAATCAAAGCACTATACAAGAAATTGAAAACAATGAAACTGAAAATAGGTGGATAAAGAAAAAAATGCATAGTCAATTTCATAGGGATGTTGACGATAGGACAAACGGAGAAAAAAGATGGCTGTGAATGACTAAAAGTAATTTAAACTGGAAACGGAGGCTGTAATCTGTGCTGCCCAAGAGCAAGCACTAAGAACAAACTACATAAAATACAGAATAGACAACACATCAGAAAGGGATAAGTGCAGAATCTGTGGATAAAATGGTGAAACCGTATGGCATATTACCAGCCAATGTACGCCACTAGCCCAGAAAGAATATAAGAGATGTCACGACAATATAGCTAGGCTTGTCCATTGGACAGTTTGCAACAAGTATGGACTTGACAGCAAAAAATTGATACGAACATAAACCTGAAGGCATCAGCAAAAATGATAATGCAAAGATCCTGTGGGATTTTATGATTCAGTGCAACCATGAGATAGAGAATAGGAAGCCAGACATAGTGTTAAGAAAGAAAGCAAACGATGTTGGATCATAGATATAGCATGCCCAACTGACAACAAGGTATGTGTTAAGGAAGAAAGAAAAGTCGATAGATATGACAGGTTAGCTTGGGAAGTTAAGCACTTGTGGTCATGAAAGAGATGGTAGTAGTACCAATAATTGTCGGAGCCCTGGGAACAGTGAGTAAAAATATTGAGAAGTACATGGAACAAATAGGGGCTACAATAAGGGTGGAGCACTTGCAGAAAACAGCACTGCTTGGAACTGCTCAAATACTCCGGATGGTGCTTGAAAAATAAGGGGTGTTACCTTAGTTCACTGGTATTGAACAGCTGACATTGTGGTACATCTCCAGCGTTAGAAGCTGTGCAAAGGCAATAATAACAATAATATATATATGTGTAAATATATATATGTATATATATATATATATATATATATGCATACATATATACATATACATACATACATACATATATATGTGCATATGTATATATATATATATATATATATATATATATAAATCGGGAGAATTCACAAAAAAACAAAAGAGGAAGACAGGTGGTGTAGACAACAAACAGATGTATTAGTATAATGCCCGGGAAGTGAAAAAGTCTTTAATGTTTCGATCCTATGCTCTTCCACAGAAAGGAAGACAGAAAGAAACAAGGAGAGAAAAAAAAGAATGTGTAGTGGCTAGCGATCTATCATGGCGAATATGATAATTATTATATATATAATATAGACATACACAAACACATACATTCTTACACACACACACAGACAGATGTGTGTGTGTGTGTGTTCCTTGCCTTGTTATGGCATGATGGTTGTAAAATGTAATGTCATACAAGTAATGTTGTGTTTGTAACTTTCCATGAAAGCCTAAAGGCGGGAACTGCTGAGTTGCTGGTTTCCAAGCAAGGTAAGAGTTGGCAACAGGAGGACAATCTGGCCATAGAGAGATCTGCATCAACAAAGACTGTTTGTTGATAAAAACAAACATGGAAAAGTAGACAATAAAACGATGATGATGATGATGATGACGACGACAACAACAACGATAATAACGATGATGATGATGGTGATGATGATGGTTATGGTGATGCTGATGATGATGATAATGATGATGGTGATGATGATGATGATGATGATGACGATGACAAAGTTTATTTAATGGGTGGAAATGGTTGAGATGATTGAATTAAGTACATGACCTGATATGCTAATTATCACTTGTGTATATAACTTCACACCATTAATAAAAATTAATGAAGCATAAGGTTACATTTCTACATTGGTTAATGACACAAAAGAATCGGACCTAATGATTGTATATTGGCTGTTTTGTAATAATTAGACAAATTACAATACACATCCATCACTTAACGACATTGCTGTTTTTGTAATCAGGTCTTTTGTCTTATTTTGAAAGGAAGAGACATGCCCATAGCTTTTGAGGCTTTTTTTAGTAAATATAACAAGTGAATTATTATACGTAGTTAGTTGCCAAGGAAAAAACAAATACTTAGAATCCACAGAAACTAGTAGGGTCTTTTTTTTTTTTTTGATGAAGGGCTGCCTTGCACAAAATATGAAACATAAAAATCAAACATGTCTCACAGCATACAGTTAACGAACATTAGTGTGTGTGTGTGTGTGTGTGTGTGTGAGAGAGAGAGAGAGAGAGAAGGAAGAGGAGGAGAGAAAATTATGCGCTCTCTCTATTTCAGGTCTGTTCCAGGTCGTGGAGAGAACCTGGAGTCGTGAGGGCATGTCATTAATAAGGTCATGATGATGACAAAAGGACTATGATGAACTGAACAGATTGACAGAATGGGTTTATAGAGTTCTGTGATATTGAAGACATGTCTAAGTATTTGGAGTGATTGAACATGTAGTGGCCAGGATTATAGGAGAGTTAGAGATGGTTACAGTCACCAACTGAGTCCTCAGCACATCCAAGTAGATGTTTATTTTGAGTAATTCTATACCATTATGTATGTGCAGCCTGTGGTCATGCAATGTAATCATGTAATGTGTGCTATTTGTAGTCTGTCGTGGAGAGACTGATCAATCTATACAGGGAAAGGCATAGCTCAGAATATGTTGTTTGTAAAACAGACGAAGCAGCCATGAACTATCGAGGTGCTCTCCACCTTGGATTTTCTACCTTCAAGAAATAAAACTGAAATGGTGATTGTATTTATAAAAGAAGAGAACATCATCCTAATCATCATCGTCACCATTGTTTCCGCATCCACTTTTCCCTGCTTGCTTGAGTCAGACACAGTTTATTGAGGTAGATTTTCTAGGGTCAGATGTCATCAACCATCAACTGATTCAAAGCAAGGTAATGGTTCCCCATGGCCAGACGCTTTTTCGCAGAATATTGGGAAAATGAATGACACTGCTTGTATCACAGTGACACTCATTTACAATAACTATGTGATGTCAAGACAAGGAGACACACACACACACACACACACACACACACACACACATGCACATGCACACACACACACACATGCATACCCACACACATGCATAC
>NC_068990.1:93501646-93503951 GCF_001194135.2 Octopus bimaculoides | reverse complement strand
ACACACACACACACACACACACACACACACACACACACACAATGGGATTCTTTCAGTTTCTGTCAACCAAAACCAAATCTATTCACAAGGTTTTGTTCAACCTGGTGCTGTAGTAGGAGACACTTTCCCAAGGTGCCATGCTGTTGGACTGAACCAAGAGCCATGTGGTTGGGAAGCAAACTTTTTAACCACACAGCTGTGCATGCCCTTATAGTATTTGAAAATTCCGTTGCTGTTCTTGTTGTTGATTCCTCGTGCAGCCCTACCCAAACACACCCCACCCAAATATTGCTGTTTGCCCAGTGTAAAAGTGATTTCAAGGGTTAAGGGGTCTGCCCCCTCCCTTCGTAATAACAAACAAATCCAGAGAAAGTGGTAAATCAATCAAAGCATTCCAATGGAGACATTTCTAAATAAAACAAACACAATATAGAGATAATGGTCTCCTAGCAACATGTGTGCTTACCAGGGCTGTTCAGTGGCTTTAGCCTGGGAAACACATCCAGTCACAAACTGGACTTGTTGTTGGTTGTTAGACAAATATTATTTCTAATGATTTGTAATTGTTTGCAATGAGTCACACATAAACATAAACAGTTGTGCAAACACTAGCACACAAATACATATATACATACATACACGAATACATATATACAGACATACATGAATACATTCATACATACATAGATGAACACACACTGACATACATATGTATGTACATACGTACATGCATATGCATGACATATATATGTATTCATACCTATCAGGGCTGGCTCAAAGTACAAGCAACACCAGCAGCCACCCGGGGTGCCATGTGCTGGGGGTAAAAAAGGAGGGCATGACAAAGAAAAGGAAATTTCCACAGCCGTCAGCTTGTACATGCCAAAGCTCAGCTTGCCCAGGGCACCAGCAACCCTAGGGCCAGCCCTGATACCTATATACATGCATAAGTGCATACATACATCATCATCATCATCATTTAACATCCATTGTCCATGCTGGCATGATTTGGACAGTTTGACCAGGGCTGGTAAGCTGGGAGGCTGCACCAGACTCCAGTCTGATTTGGCATGGTTTTCTACGGGTGCCATTTGCATGACACTGGTATCTGCCATGACCGCAATTTTGCTCAGTTTCATGGGTCTTCTTCCCAAGTATGACATAATGCCAAAGACCTCGGTCATTGCCTCCATGAAGCCTAACGAAAACATATATACCTACCGACCAACCAACTTACCTAAATACATACATACAAACATGCATTCATGCATATGTATATACATACACACATTTGTATATATGAACATGCATATGTACATACAAGCCTATATATATATATATATATATATATATATATATATATACATACCAGAGTAAGTACATAAATGTGAAACAAGGTGGGTAAAAATAGTACTCAAATACCAGAGGTAGAGTAATATGCTTTTTATTAAATCTGCAAAAACATTTCAAAAATATCACAAAAAACTGCTACTCAGAGTTTCACATTCCAGTTTGTCGGACAGCTTTGATTGTCTGATGAAGAGTAACACACACACAGTAATATATAGGATAACATACATACTGTAGCATATAGGATAATGCTGTGGGACATGGGTCAATGCATATATGATATAATTTATGGGATAATACACATATACACAATAGGATAACACATACACTGTGGTATATAGGATAACATATTCATAGTGGTCTATAGTAAAACACACACACGCATGCACACACATACACACATACACACACACATGCACACACACACACGTGCATGCACACACACACGCACACGCATGTACACACACACGCACACACACAGTGATGTATATGGTAACAATCTTGCAAACATCTTGATGTTTCAGCTTAATATCTTATGTGAACCTAATTTTTGAACTAGTTTTGCTATCCATGGAAACATTGAGTGTTTGTGTTCCTTAGTAACGAGAGAGAGAGAGAGAGAGAGAGAGAGAGAAAGAGAGAGAGAGAGAGAGAAAGTGAGAGAGACCGAGACAAAGAGAAAGAGAGAGAGACAGACAGACAGACAGACAGACAGACAAACAGGCAGGCAGGCTGACAAATAGAAAGAGAAACAGACAGGAGCAAGGAGGATGTGAGTTTTGTGAAAGAGATGGAACTCCCCACTTCAGGTTGTCTGGGAGAGAAAGTGTACATGGGTGTGTGTGTGTGCGTGCGTGTGTGTGTGTGTGTGCATGTGTGTGTATGTGTGCGTATGTGAGTGTGTGTGTTATTATTATTATTATTATATGTTTGGCTTTTGCTTTGTATTTGCACA
>NC_068990.1:93491107-93501336 GCF_001194135.2 Octopus bimaculoides | reverse complement strand
TTGTTGTTGTTGTTGTTGTTGTTGTTGTTGTTGTTGTTATTGTTATTATTATTATTATTATTATTATTATTATTATTATTATTATTATTATTAAGGCTGCAAGATGGCGGAATTGTGAGTGGATTGGACAAAATGTTTGGTAGCAATTCTTTGAGATCTTTACATTCTGAGTTCAAATTCTGCTGCAACCAACTTTACCTTTCATTTTTTCAGGATCAACAAAATAAGTACCAGCTATATACAAGGGTAAAAGTAACAGATGTGCCCACTTCCTCTAAAATTGCTGGCAATGTGCCAAAATTTGAGACCATCATCATTATTATTATTGCTGTTGTTGTTGCTGGCACTGCAGTACGATCAAAGACTGGACTTTCAGATCTGTGTTTGCCATATTCTGAGTAATGATAACTGTGAAATCATTTTTCAATTAAGAAAACTATTTTAATGTCAGAACATGCAAATGAGAGAAGTCAACCAATCAAACGCAAATTAAATCTTTGAAAATTCTGATGGTTTATTTTAGTTAAAAACATAAACAATGATCCGTAAAATGTTATCAATGAACAATGAACAACTATTGTCAAAAAACAAATATAGTTTTTTTTCTCAATAAGTCATAAACAAATAGTAAACAAATACTTTTTGTTCTGTAGGAAAACATAGAATGAACAACTGTTGCCAATAAACATTGAACAATGTAAATAGTTATGTGAGTAATAAAAACTGGACATCACAACTCAGATAATGAAGAAGGAATGAAAAAATGTCAGTGAACAATATTATTGTGTAATGAAAATCTGTAAACAATATTATTGTGTGCTGAACATCTGTGAACAATTTGATGCCCGTTAAGGCATTGCCTGTCTTTTGTCCTTCCAAGGTCAATAAAATACATATTATTAGTGACGTAAGAAATGATTTAGTTGACTCTAATCCTCTCCTATCATTCTGTGATACATGTTGGAAATCTTTACCGACACACATACAAATGTTTATGAATTAACATCAAACAATGAACAACTATAATGAATGTTAAACAGTAAACAACTAACAATGAATGTTAAACAGTAAACAACTAACAATGAACAGGAAATAAACAAGAGATAAAATTCTTATGGTAAATATTAATCCGATTCTTCTTCCATGTCATGAACCACAACCACAGATTCATACGTATTACATCGATGACATTTCTCCAAAGACACAAACGAATGATTAGATTGATTTGATTCAACCAAACTGGACGGTCTTCGAGTTTCAGCCCATTGACCATTGGTCTCTTTAGAATCTGGAGTTATGTTAATGTTTTCAACCATGGTCACTCGTCTCTTAGATGAGTTTTGTCGTACTTTTGTCATCATGTTGTTAAGAATTTTTCTGGACTGTAGCTGAAACTGAAGAAAATATGTTACATATCAGATATACATATATCATCATCATCATCGTCATCATCATCATCATCATCATTTAATGTCCGTTTTCCATGCTGGCATGGGTTGGACAGTTTGACTGAAAACTGGTAAGCCGGGGAGCTGCACCAGGTTCCAATCTGATTTGGAATGGTTTCTATGGCTGGATGCCCTTCTTAATGCCAACCACTCCAAGAGTGTAGTGGGTGCATTTTATGTGCCACTGGTATGGTTGTCAGTTATGAAACACCGGCCCCAGCCACGGCTTGACGGGTCTTCTCAAGCACAGTGTATTACCTATCATTCAAAAGGTGTTTCTTATGTGCTACCAGCCTGGCTGCCAGTTATGCGACACTGGCATCAGCCTCGGCCACAATCTCGCTTGGCTTCATGGGTCTTCTCAAGCACAGTATATTACCAAAAGTCTCGGTCGCTTGTCACTGCCTCTGTGAGGCCCAAAGTTCATAATATGCAACATACAGGCTGTTATAATCAAGACATGATATCCTAAATCATTCTAAACATTCCCTTTCATTCGATATGGCTAACCAGACCTGGACATCAGCAAATGACAACATACCTCTGACACTCCTTTCTTTATGGATTTCCATCCTGTCCGTTTCTTTTTTCTTGAACTCTTCGGCTCTGACTCCTCTTGTGAGGTGGAATTCTGGAAAATATATATATGTATATATATATATATATATATATCATCATCATCATCATCATCATCATCATCATCATCATATATATATATATATATATATTTGTGTGTGTGTGTTTGTGTGTGTGTGTGTATAAAAGATGGGCTACAACAAATATTCTGCCCTATACCACAGATTTGCTTGTCAGTTGTTTGATCTTAACCAGTTGAGAAATGTCCCTTAGTGACTGATGATATGTGCATCTCTGATCATGAGCAGAAGTAGTGGGGGAGCATCATAGCCATGTCTTGAGAGGAATTCTTTGGGGTTTGGATAATTCACTTCTGGAAACTGTGTGTTTTGTTCAACATCCTTAAACAACCCTTATTCAGGGACCTTTTGAGCAGGATGGGCTACTCGACCTGAAGAAAATTCCAACTGGGCCCCCACCTGCAAGGTCATGCCCTGTTAATCTTGATATGAGATCATGATGTCATGCACATGGTTGTGATGTATGTGGTCACTTTCATTCTTTTGTTGTCATGCTATCACTATTAATATATATATATATATATATATATATATATACACACACACACGTGCATTGATGTTTGTGTGTATGTTTGTATGTATTATGTATGTATGCTTGTGGGTAGGTATGTATTTTTCACATTTATTTTCTTTTGATGTCTCACCAATGTGAAAAAAAAAAAGAAAAAGTTTCTACCCCAGAATCAATGCTCTTCCATTAGAATCTATTGTCAACATGAATGGGGTATGCATTATGCATGGACGCATGCATACATCATCATCGTCGTTTAACGTCTGCTTTCCATGCTAGCATGGGTTGGACGATTTGACTGAGGACTGGTGAAACCGGATGGCAACGTGCACATGTAAATAGAAATGAATGCTTGCCTGCAACCATGTACACACACACACACGCACACACACACACACATATAAATCATAATATACAGTATTATAGATCTGTTATAGCTGATCTTAATAAATGGCTTCACACTGTGTGAAAGCACTTGGTAAGATCAGCTGAAATGGATCAATAATACTGGATACTTTGATTAACATACTCACTCTTTCGATAAATATATAAGTGCCTATTCTTTCTGACGTATGGATTTTAAACAACTTTGCATACATGCATACATACATACATATATATCATCATCATCATCATCATCATCATCATCATCACCAACATTTAATGTCTGCTTTTCATGCTGGCATGGGTTGGCTAGTTTGACAGGGGTTGGTTCAGCAGAAGACTGCATCAAGCTTCACTCACTCCATGGAGTGGACTGAGTGCTTTTTACATGGCACCAGCATGGGCAAAGTCAGTTTTGCCATGGTTTTTACAGTTGGATGCCCTTCCAAATGCCAACCACTTCACAGTGTGGACTCAATGCTTTTTATGTGGCACCAGCACTGGCAGGGTCACCAAGTAAGTTGCAAGACAAAGAACCTTTGAGAGGTGAGTTTGGGACATTGGAGGAGGGGGGGATCTTGTGCCAGATGATGAAAGGTTAGAGTGCGACAGGGAGACAGAAACAGGTGTCTTGCTGTAGAGGAGATACATTGGAGAAAAAGAGAGAGAGGAGGGGGTGAGAAAGAGTGATCAAGATTGAGGTCAGTAAGAGAGTGGGAGAGCACAAGAGAAAGAGGGAGAGTGGGAGAGAGAGCAAGAGAAAGAGGGAGAGTGGGAGAGAGCAAGAGTGAGAGAGAGCAGGAGAGAGATGATGGTGAAGTGCCAGGGCATGCTCACAAGGATTGGGGATCAGAATATAAATGGAACGGTAGAGGAGAGCCAGGGAGAGATCAGTGGTGGCAAAGTGGAAGGGCATGCTATATATATATATATATATATATATATATATATATCATCATCATCATCATCATTTAACATCTGTTGTCCATGCTGGCATGGGTTGGACAGTTTGACTGGACTGGCACACTGGAAGGCTGCACCAGACTCCAGTCTGATTTGGCACACACACGCACACACACACACATAATACAAAGAAATATAAAATAAAGAAAATGGAGAGTTTGAACACAGCAAAATCAATTTATTTATATAATAGTCAATATCATAACGCCTGCGTGCATTTCAATATCTACCTTCATTCACATTTTACAATTAAAAATTGTATTATGAATTTAGAAGGTAAAAATCTCGTCAGGGCAAAAATTGACATATCAGTTTTACATCCTAATAGATGTCCACTACAGACTGTAGTGAACACTCCATCTATTTGGATGTAAAATGAAGTGTTTTTGTCAATGTTATTCCAATTTCGATTATTATTGTTTCTTTTCTTTCGTGGTCAAATGTTGTAATATCAGGTTTATTGCTTTCTTTATGGTTTCGTGTTATTACTCAGCTATCTACTAAAATCTTTTCACTTGTTACCTTTTCTATTTGCACGTTTCTGATTTCCTGTTGTTTTTTTTTTATATGTTCTATTGCTGTAGAAGGTTCACAAAGATTATCTTGGTTATCTCATTGAGTCTCTCTTTATATTTCATGTGTGCCATTTTCCCACATTGTATTGCCACATGTTCCATGTTTCCTTTGTTTTCTACAATATCTACATGCCTTTTTTTCTTCCATAATTGTTGTTTCTGTCTTGTAGATACTGAAAAATATTTTATCCATCATTAAATATTTGCTTTGATTATATAAATCTCAATGAATCTCTTTCTGGTACTGCTTCCTCCTCATTCAGGTGTTTAAAAAATTCACCATGCATTTCTTTGTGTGTTTGTTCGTTAATTATTTTTTCTCCTTTGTATTTTTTGTATTCATTGACATTATTGATATTATTTTTTATGCATTCTTTTTTTATTTCCATAATATCGTAACCCTTATAATAATAATAATAATAATAATAATAATAATAATAATAATAATAATGATGATGATGATGATGATGATGATGATGATGATGATGATGATGATGATGATGATGATGATTTCACCTATGGTGAAATTTACTATAGTGGAGTACACCATGGTGGAATTTACCTATAGTGAAATTTATCTAGTGGAACTTTCCGTGGTGGAATTTACCAGTCACCCTGGATAACTGTATGTTTATATATATATATGTGCAGTTGTGTGTGTGTGTGCATTTGTGTGTGCATTTGTGTGTGTGTGTGTGAATGTATATGCATGCACGTGTGCATGTGTGTTGTGCCTGTACATTAGTAAAATAACAAACAACAACAATAACAACAACAACAACAACAACAACAGCATCTTAGAATGTTACCTTTGTTCCATAAAACATAGCACCGAGGTAATCTTGTCTTCCCAGAAAAATGAAATATTTCCTGGCTGAAAGCAATGGAAGGACCGTTTTCTACAGCCAGGTCTTGAATCTTACTACCAAGAGAGATATTAAACTTCTTGAAATTTATCTTGATGCTTATTTGTAGATAAATCCTCTTCGGAAGTATTTCACTGTTGATGGAAGATGGACACGACAAGACTGAATGGTGTCACAACTTCTCAGGGAATGAATATTTCACAGGGAAATGATACATTTCACTTCTCTTAAGACATTTATATCATTATAGAATCCCATCAACCTCTCTCACTCTGTCTTCTTCCCTTTCCTGATAAGTCTCCTTTTATATTTCTCTCTCACCCTCTCTCCCTCTCTTCACACTGCTTCCTCTTCCTCTCTCCCCCCTCTCTCTCTCTATATATATATGTGTATATATTTAAGTTTCCTTTCTGTGTCTATGCATTTTTCATTACCTCCAACACTGTTATAAAACACTCGCACACATCCTGCTCAATCATGCATGCTTGTGCTGGATATACAAACTTCAATGTGTCCATTCTAGCAACCGATAAAATTGCTTTGACAACACACTGGATCAGCTTGACACAGAGACACACTTCTACACACACCTGATATGCAGCAACAGACACACAAACATACACACTTACCCATCGACCTACATTACACACCTACCAGCCTACATTAAATACATACATAGATACATACATACATCATCATCATCATTTAATACCTACAGTCCTTGCTGGTATAGGCTGAATGGTTTGATAGGATCTGACTAACATGAGTGAGAGTGCTTGACAGGATCTGAGAGTAACATCAAACCTTTTCCAATTTTCTCTCCCTGTTTATTTCTGAGTTCCTTTCTGTTGAAGAGCGTAGGCTCGAAACGTAAAACACTTTCTCACTCCCCAAGCATTAAACTGATACATCTGTTTGTTGTTTACATACATACATACATACATACATACATACATACATACATACATATATGTTGAACCGTTAATCCCTACATATTTTTTTCTCTCTCCATTTTTTCCTCTCAATCCTTTCTATCAAAGAGCCTAGGCTCAAAACATCAAAGACTTTTCCATTTTCCCCAGGTGTTAAACTAACACACCTGCTCATTCCTTCACCTATCTTCATCTTTTGTTTTCTGTAAATTTGAGAACAATTTCTCTCAAATGGTGGTACTACAAAAGCGCATCTGGGACACTCTGTAAAGTGGTAGATATTAGAAAGGGCATCTAACTATAAAAGCCAAGCTGAAGACTCAGCGTCAAACAATGGAAACAGGTGAAGAGGAAATTTTTTTCCAAAAAACATTGATATCAATCTTCAGGAAAATAAGAAAGATGGCACAAATGGAGATCAAACAGATAAACAGACAAAATTCTGTACCTCTGGTGCCACAGAATCCCCCCACCCCCACCCCACCCAGGAGTTAGAAAGATACAAATATAACTATATTCAGAATATAAACAGCACACAAAAGATAAATTACTTGTAAAATTAAAATTAAGACATCATACCTAACTTTTAAAAAAATGTTTCAAAAAATACCTACTGGTGCCTTCAGTTACACTTAAATGCAATTTAAGAAATGATTAAGTGAACACACTCATGGTGTTTCCAAACTAAACCTGTAGCTATATCTGTGGAGATCTTCACTCTGTGTCCATTGCTAAAATGTCTTGAAAGTCGACGATTCTCTGTTCCCATTACCCTCACATTTACCCTCTTGTGCCTTGAGGTGTATATCCAGACACCTCATCGACACCATCTTCTTTGCTTCTTTTCCAGCTGGAGCAGCCATCTCTCTCTCTCCTTTAATACACCTGTTCCTATTCCTTGCTCTCCCATTCCTCTCGCTTTTCAGGACCTTCCTCAATTCTATGCCTCACTCAATCAAAGAGTCTTGTCATGCAAGCTACTTGGTGACCCCACCAGAGTGAGTGCAATGAAAAAAAAGCACCTAGTATACTCTGTAAGCTGGTTGGCAATAGAAAGGGCATCCAAATGGAAAAAAAAAAAAAACCATGCAGAAACAGACATGAGAGCTAGATGTTCTCCTCTGACATGTTGGATCCTGTCAAACCATCCGACCCATGCCAGCATAGAATACAGACACTAAGTAATGGCAATGATGATGACAATGATGATGATGATGAGGATGATGATGAGGGGGATGATGACGATGATGATGATGAGGATGATCTGCCCATGACCAATTAGTACCAGAAATATTCTGAAATCAGTTTACTCAAGTAGAGTCCTAGAGATAAGAGAATCAATATTAGAGCTGGAACTGAACCTTGGAGTGACTGTGATAGAGATAAGGGTTAGGGTAAGGGTTTGACTCCCACTGAGATGCATCTGCCATCCACTTATAATTCCCATTAGCAACACTAATTAACCAATCTATTGATTAAACTAATCTATTGATTAAACTAATCTATTGATTATAACTGAACCAACAAGCAAAAGACTTCAACCGGAAATCTAAGAATGTCCAATATGGACTGACACAGCATAATCACCATTTTATATTAATACACACACACACACACATATATGTAATAATCCATAGGTAGAGGTGTATATTTACATACACACATGCTTAAGCAAGCATAGCAATATGCGTTCGTCTGCACTGATACACTTTTACAAGTATTTACATGTATATCAGAGCGACTGTGTTTTGTGTCAACCGGATAAAATGCATTTGAGTCACACCTGAGGCACACCTGAAGAACCTTACAGGATTATTTACCAAACCACAATTATGTGATTTAGTGTAATTACTGTGGATGTTGATGAAGCTCGATGAATACTAAACTATCAGAGACGGTTGACAACATACTATCACTTTATCGTACTGCTACTGCATAAATCTTTCTGGGAGATTTAGAAATATATTATTTCTATTTTTAAAGAATGGAGTTCAAATCCTAGGTCTTACTACACATACATACACACACACACACACACACACACACACACACATGTTAAAAAAGGGATATGCTGAGATACTTTATTGCCAATTTAACAGCTTTTTATTCTAACATCTTGTTTGATGCTATTTCAAATGTCTGCAAGACTGAATCCATGTCTGCTATCTTCAAAAGTTCTAAATTATTTCATTGTTTTGTATTAATCACACAATAAAACTTAACAAGTTCATTTCGTGGACAATTGTTGTGTTTTTCTCATTCTAATTTTCACACAAAAGCTACTTCTACTCACAGATCTGCCACACCATTATGTCAATCCTCTAAAATAAATTATTCCAGTCACTCTTTGCTGCTTTTAGTCTTCAATGGTAAATTGCCATTTTGCTAGATACTGAAACACCCAAATATCTTTGGTCTTCCACATGTCTATAATAATTCTTCAAGTTCTGGCCATTTGACAATTCCTCTACAGTTGCAAGTTCTCAGCTGCTCTGGTATTCTTCATGATCTTGCTATTTTTGTCAATTAGTGTTGGACCAAAATATCACACAGCTGCTCTGTTATCATGTTCTTATTCTCAAGCAACAACATTTAATGTTATAACAATGCATTTGTTGCTTTAAAGCCATGGCTCTGAACACTACAAAGTTCACCATTAATCAAAAATGTTCAAAGAATATTCTGCTTTTGAAAAGAGCAGTCGTATGAGTTTGAGGTTTGTTTGTAGTTCAGTGACGAGAATTGCCAACAGGATGTAAAACTCATATTTTTGGTTGCAATGTTTTGTGTTGTCTTAAATCTGCCACCAACACAATGGCTATTGTTTTATCAGCAGGTATTTGCAATGTGACTGACTGACAGCCAGAATTGTCAATGTTTCTTTAATCTCTGTCAGGTCAAACCTGGCAAAGTAATGAAGGGGGTGCAAATTTTGATTTTGCATCAGCTAAAAATTTTAGGGGGTGCGTTTGCATCTCCTGCACCCCATGTTCCCAAGCCTTTGCTAGCAAGTGACCAATGATGGGAAAGGGCACCACACCAGCACTCATTTCTAGATGAATAGGCTGAAGCAACATGGAACAAAGGGTTGCGATAGAGGACACAAAGTGTCACCCAGGCCAGAAAACAAACCCACACTTGTGATTAGGAGCCCAACACATTGACCACATTGTTTCATGCCTTGATATGATAATTAATACTTAATATTTTCTTAAACACCACATTTAACCCTATTGAGATACATATATTTATATACGTGTATATATAGATGCAAACATACATATGTGTGTGCATGCGTGTGTGTTTGTGTGTTTGCATGTTATTATTCTTCACTAAAATCTACCTGGCAAGGGGATACAGAGGGGCCAGTAGAACACTGCCTGACCTAGTATCCCGTAAGATTTGGTTTCTAGTTTAGACTCCTGTCATTAGCTTTCCTCCTCTGCTGTCCAAATTAGAGAAACTAAAGGCCTGCCCCTGCTACTGTTTCATTTGGTGACACCTGGCCTCCACCGTTAGGTGTGTCAACTCAAAAGAAATACAGATTTAATTAGATTTGATGTTGACGACAGATTATGATCTGGTTTCTTAATGAAGTGACAAGATCAGGTTACGCATAAACAACACTTGGCATTTGTAGACATGTCAGCGTATTCTTTTCTTGTTTGGTTGCCATTGTTTGGACTGCAACGATGCTGGGGCACCACCATCACAGGTTTTTAGCTGAGTGTTTTGGGAGCTAGCTCTCCTTCTTCTCTCCTCTTTTCTCTTCTTACACACACACACACACACACATTCACTCACTCTCTCTCTCTCTCTCTCTCTCTCTCTCTCTCTTTTGTTGTCTTACCTTTTCTATCAATATATATTATTTCGATGTATATATATATATAT
>NC_068990.1:93486415-93490602 GCF_001194135.2 Octopus bimaculoides | reverse complement strand
TATATATATATATATATATATATATATATATAGATATATAGTTAGATAGGCAGAGAGGTAGATAGATAGATAGATAGATAGATAGATAGATAGATAGATAGGTAGATAGGTAGGTAGGCAGATAGTTATACATGTATATATACACGTAGACATATTGTATGCTAGCAGGTGATCAAAATACATTTCATAGAAAACAGTTAACGAAACAATTTGTCTGTGCAGCAGCTGCTTGAATCAATAATTAATCAAATTGCTACAAACATTAGAATAACTTTGATAGGTTTTGGCCAGGCCATGTCTGACTTAGTAGCACCACCTGGCAATGATTATAATATCATATTTTGCAACCATGGTGTCATAAATAGCAGAATTTTATAAGAAACATACTGAAACCAATATTCAAAATTGGCATCAACGGGAGATGCATTTTATAGACTTGTCTAATAGGAAGAAAATATTTCAAAGGATTGGATCCAAAGACCTTGAACATTTTTGCCCTTAAAACAAGACGAACTCATTAGTTCTACTACAGAACCACATGATAAATAATTATGTCAGCTATTATGTAAACAGTAAACACAAATTAATTATTTGGTGGAACAGAATAGACCACCACCATCACCACCATCATCATTTAACATCTGCTGGATAGTTTGCTTGGACTCCTTTCCTAATCCCAGCTAATTTACAGGTCTACAAAGTGTATTTTTATGTGGCCCTGGGGTGTAACATTGAGGGAAGTGGCTTAATGCCAGGTGAGGAGAGGTTATATTATGATAGAGGGAGAGGAACAAGTGTCTTGCTGTAGTGGAGATACATGGGTGTGTGTGTGTGTATTTATATGTGTGTTTGTGTATTGGTATATTATGTATGTGAATGTATATGTGCATTTGAATAAACATGTATGTGTTAGGGAATTTGATTAAAACCATTTACTCTTTGACTCGTTTACACATTTCAGTCATTTGACTGTGGCCATGCTGGAGCACAGAAAGTTGAACAAATCAACCCCAGGACTTATTCCTTGTAAGCCTAGTACTTATTCTATCAGTCTTTTTTGACAAACTGCTAAGTTTCGGGGACATAAACCATACCAACATCAGTTGTCAAGCAATGGGAAGGGGGACAAACACAGACACAAAATACACACACACACACACATACACAACAGGCTTCTTTCAGTTTCTGTCTACCAAATCCACTCACAAGGCTTTGGTTGGTCCAAGGCTATAGTAGAAGACACTTGCCCAAGGTGCCACACAGTGGGATTGAACCCGGAACCATGTAGTTGGTAAGCAAGCTTCTTACCACACAGGTGCACCTGTGTCTATTTGTTTTATTTTGTTGTTGTTGTTTTTTGTTATTGTTTTTTCAGATTTAAAAATTTTGGTCAGATCTGTTTTGTGGCCTCACTCTCAGTCCCTGTGTTTCCTTGTTCTGTAACAATCACCTGGACACCCTTCGGATCACTCTCTTCTGACCCTCTTCTTCTCACTTTGACATTTTAATGCGACACAAAAGGATTAAATTTATTTGTGTGAAAAAAACACAACAAAGTTTATTTACTAAAGTAGATTTTTTTACATTAAAATGTAAAACTGTTATTCATTAAGTGTGCATTGTGTATGCGTGTGCATTGTGTATGCGTGTGCATTGTGTATGCGTGTGCATGGATGTTGTGTGAGTGAATGAGTGCGTGTGTATGTGTGTACATGTATTCATCATGCTAATGTTTACAATAGAGAAACTGTTTTTTGTAGACAGTAAGCATAAACACACACACACCCCACGCACACACACACACCAGCACACACACACATACGTCTATGTATGTACTGTTGCCTCACAACATGCAATTCGATGATGTATAAATTTTTTTATATAAAGAAAACCATATTAATAAAACATGACAATATAAACACTCTTCCTGTTACTAGCTTTCTAAGTTTTGAATATTTGTTTATGATGCATATATATATATATATATACACACACACAAGCAAAATAGGTAGTTTTTAAAATCTCTAGATGGGATATAAGTAGTAACAATACGAGACGGTAACATTTTTTTGTCACTAAAACATGGCTGTTCTATAAAGAACTACGTTACTACTTTTTAACCCCAGGAAAACGTCTTTTCCAGCTGCTCAACAACACACAAGCTGTGTCCAATATATTGTGAGTAATGGAGCGATTCACTAGCCTCTAGCTTGGCATGACCAGTAGACCATGGTCTCTGGGTCTTTATCCTTCATTGGTACTGGAAAAGACGTTTTCCTGGGGTTAAAACTAGCTGTTTTGCTTGTTATGAGATCAGTGGCTGTCTGCCATTTCTCTGTTTATATATTGGGAGTAGGGATGATTGACTGCCATCTCTAGCAGGCAGCTATCCAGTACCGATGAAGGGTAAAACCCAGAAACCATGGTCTGCTAGTCTTGCCAAGCTGGATGGGAGTTATTTGCTCTCTTACTCACAATATAGAGGACACAGGTTGTGTGTTGTTAACTCAGCTTGAAAAGACGCTTTTGTGGAATTAAAATGAAGTATAGAACAGCCATGTTATCATGACAAAAAAGTTATTACATACACACACACATATATATACACATACATATATACATGTGTGTGTGTGTGTATGTGGTGAATGAGTTGTTTGATGATGGAGATTCAGTTGTTTCATCTACCAAATTACCTGCTCCTGAATTAGGATATAAGTGGTTGGGTTTTCCACAGAAGACATGCATTATTAGCATAACTTTCAGGCAGAATCACTGTGGCAAGGTTGTACCTTTTAAATTACAGATGCAATTGCCCAGACAGGTTTCCTTGCAGTTTCCATTCACCCAATTTCATTCACAAGTTATAGGTCAACCTGAGGCTACAGAAAATGATATTAGACTGGGATGTCGTGGTTAGAAAGTAAACATGTTGACCATCCAGTTCTATTGTGATTACATATATACATATATATACATATACACATGCGGTGTGTAGATTTATAATGTAATGCCACCTACCATCTCGGTTTCCGTAGAAATCTCCATTTGTTCACTGGGACAGTCATTTTCTTTACGTTCCACTGAAAACAGATGATCCGTATGTCCATTCCTGTCTGCTGAGCCAACATCAGCAACAAGCTTGTCCTTTTTATGTTTAGATCGCTTCGAACTATTTGTTTGTCTTCCAGATAAAACAGTAGTAGCCATGGTAGGGGTTAGCTGAAGGATCCCTACAACCAGAAGGTGATGGTCTTGTTTCTTGCCTAAATAATCCTCACTGAATATGTGCAATGCCTTGAGTAAATCAGCTGGGATCAACCTACTCTGCCCTTGTTTAGAAGCAATTCAGTTAGGAAAATAAAGTGCAGAAAAGAAGTGAAAAGTGAAAGTTGACAAGTTGTTGGGTAACACTGTGCGATCAAGTCTTCATTCAGTTAATGAGAATGAATAATCAATTTGTTATAAATACAAACTTATTTACTGTCGAGAGTAATATAAGTGGTTGAAGTTAAGTTGGTCTTCAATCACTGACGCCATGTAAACCTTGGGGTCCACTTGATTACGACTGGAAACATTGTTAAAGACTGAATGACTGGAATGAAACTTTTCAATCCTTAAACATTGTGAGTGTGTTTAAGAAGTGGACTTGGTGGTTGTGTTCCTAAAGTTTATAACCAGCCTCTGTGTGTGTGTGTCTGTTTATGTGTTTATATATGTGCGCATGTACATAAGGGTGTGTGTATATGTACATTCATAAATACATAGATATGTGAATGATTTAATATATCTCATGATTCCAGTGTTTGTCAATGTTTATATATAATGTGTCAGAACAAGTGTGTGTGTGTGTGTGTGTGTGTGTGTATATATATATATATATATATATATATATATATATATATTGTATACACACATGTACATATATATCTGTATCTGTAAGTGTGTACATACACACACACACACACACACATTCAGTGTGTTCGTCTACGCCTGTTTACACAGACACACATACACGCGTGCACACACACGCAGACACACTCACACACCTGCACACACACACGCACAGCTCAAAGCCAGGCGACAATTAGAAACGCTGTCTAAACTGATAGTTTCCAAGACGACATTCACACTCACGAGCAAACACTTAAGGTGACACCTCTACCTGTGTGGGTGTGTGTGTGTGTGTG
>NC_068990.1:93477281-93486403 GCF_001194135.2 Octopus bimaculoides | reverse complement strand
GGGGGGGGGTAAGGCCTACCAATAATTGCGTCGTGATTCGCTCACCTCCAAATAACCAGGCACCACACGCTTCATGCTGCTCATCCACACCAATGTAGCAACACAGTTCCTCAGCAGTGAGGGTCATTATAATAACACTTATAAAGCCATCTTATACGTTGGCTTTCTGTTTTGTTGCTGGTTTTGTTTTGTTTTTTGTTATTTTAATTACTTATTACAGCAATTCATTATAACAATTTAATTACTTATTATAATATTTATTGTTCAATCATCAAACATAAATTCTTGTGATACAGAGGTAATATTTTTGAAATATCTTCCCAGCAGCAGGGTTTGTTCCATTACTTCTGCACTTCTTTATATAAGGAGCAGGAAATAATCAAAGCATTTATACACACATACATACACACACACACACGCATGCATGCGTGTGTGTGTGTATGTATGTATGTACGTGTGTATGCATGTATGTATGTATGTGTGTGTGTGTGTGTAGCTATCTATCTATTTATCTGTCTATCAATCTATTTATCTATGTATGTGTGTATAATTTCTCCTTCTCTCTCTCTCTCTCTCTATATATATATATATATATAGAGAGAGAGAGAGAGAGAAAGAGAGAGAGACACACACACAAACACATACACACACATTTGCACATTTACACACACACACACAAAACGTTTATGATGCTAATCAGAGGCTTATGCAGATAAATCTTACATCAAAGGACTAAACAGGGAGAATGCGGAGAGGGAGTTTTTTTATTCTCTTCAAGAATTACGGAAGTAATTTTGTTTCGAATCAGAGATGAGGAGGAGGAGGAGAAAGAGAGAGAGAGAGAGAGAGTGAGAAATTATACACACAGACACACAGACACACACACCTCTACCAACCTGGAAAAACAGACTTTGAATGATGACAATGATGACGATGATGGTGATGATGATGATGCACACACTCACACACATCAGACACTGACGCAGACACACTCACGTATTACATTGACTTGTGTGTTTGTGTTTCTATGTGTAAGGCAAAAAACTAGAGACAACAACAAGACTGTTGCCCTCTGTGTATTTTAAAATCCTTTCTCTAACAGGCATAAAGGTCTGAAACTTTGCAGGAAGGGGCCAGTCAATTACACTGACCCCAAAAGGATGAAAGGCAAAGTTGACCTTGGCAGAGTTTGAACTCAGCACATAAAAGTGGTAAAATGGCGCTAAGCATTTTTCCCAGCTTGCTAAAAATTCTGCTACCTCACCCACCTTTGTGTATTTTAAAATAACAAAGCTATATATATGAAGATTATCACATTTCAGGTTTTTAACTAAAAATGTGAATCAGTGGTTAGTGTTGTGCTATTTTCCTGAAAATTCAAAAGTATCTTTTGCTTTCTTTTAAGATAAACAAGAGTGCTTATATTTATTACAGATCAATTAGTTCTTAACAGAACCAACTTCACCAGTCTGTGGCTGAAAGCCATAACTAAGTGCTATTAATGTCTAGGCATGCTAAAATGGTGAGCCAACAGAATTGTCAGGGCGCCAGGGTAAAAAATGCTTAGCGGCATTTAATATCGAATCGATTGTCAATAGATCACAATTTCAAGTTCTGTCCAGTTTTTGATAACTTCTGTCATTTTGACATAAATATCCGGATATTATTTTAAAACCAAGAAACTAAGTAATGTAAGACAGGGTAGCTGTCCTGACTTCACTCTAAAATATACAACCGACGATTCTGACAAAACACTGAATCACGACTCTCTTGTAACCAATAATCTACTTTCTATTCTCGTTGAGATTTTACTGCTTAACGTTCCAACACAGCAACACTGAACCATTATTTCTTCCATTCCTCGATGTAAGGGAGAGAATTCAAGCATTTACTATGAGCTAAGGAAGATAATTCTTATTTGGTAGATAACGCTATTTGGCTAAAAACTTTTGATATTCATGCATTTTGACTACTGAATATCTTTTGAAGAAATTACAGACAAAGGGAAGGAGTATAATGCTTTAAAAAGACCCACATGTCAATTAAATACCAATTACTTATCATTTAAACGGAAAAAAAAAGTAAAGATGATCTTAAATGGATTTGAACTTAGAATAAGGGGGTAGCATATCAAATAAACTAACACATTTAGTCCAGCATATTTCAGATCCAGACAGTTCAATAGTAATTTCTGATTTCAACAATAAGTTTCATTTTTTCTAAGCTCAAATAGTGAGATTTTTATTTTCATTTTACTAGAAATAGGAAGCTGTGATGTAAATATCCTTTCAAAAGACATTTCTTACATAAATGAATTGAAATAGCTTCAACCAGAAATTGAAACCCTGTCAAGGATTCAGCAAAGATTAAAATCTTTATAACCTTCTTTAATTCCTTTAGTTCTAATTTACTATATTTAGAGAATTTATTATATTTACAGATTTAAGCCTCTGTAGCTGTCCTAGAAGATAACCCACGGGGCAGGAATGGCTGTTTGATAAGCAGACATAATACAAGAAAACTTTCCAAAAAAAATCCGCTGAAATGTCTTAATTACTCACATTCTTAATTAATCACATTTGCCTTTTACATTTTACACAAGCCCTGAAGATATTGTTGTTGTTTGACCAATAAAAAACCGATTGTGTAGTTCTGTAGTTTGTGTTAAATGTTGTTTGCACACACCCTCTGCTCTAAATACCATCATCGTTAATAACACAGTAACAACATTTATTTTAATGAATACATTTCCTTGTCGCACAGTTGTTATACAATCTCATTCATGTGTTGGAGAAATCACTGCATAATCGTTTCGGTAAACAGGGAAAAGAATAGAGTGTTAAAATATTCAATAATTTGTTGTTTTCCATATGAAACGCAAACAGTGACATTCAAGGAAGGCAGAATTGGGGTCAGTTAACAGAAACGATTTCAATAGAAAGTAAAACGTGGATAATATGCAGTAAGCAGAAGAGAGTTATAAGGGTTGGAGAGGAGCGTTCTTCATAGAATGATTTACAGAGAAAATTATTTCCAGACTGTTGTAATAATAATAATGATAATGATAATAATAATAATAATAATAATAATAATAATAATAATAATAATAATAATAATAGTAATAATAATAATCCTTTCTACTATAGGCAAAGGCCTGAAATTTGGGGCAGAGGGGGACAGTCGATTACATCAACCCCAGTGCATAACTGGTTCTTATTTCATTGACCCCAAAAGGATGAAAGGTAAAGTTGAATTTGACAGAATTTGAACTCGGAATGAAAGGATGGACAAAACGCTGTTATGCATTTTGCCCAGCATGCTAACAATTTTGCCAGCTCACCACCTTAATAATAATAATAATAATAATAATAATAATAATAGTAATAATGATGATGATGATGATGATGATAATAACACTTTCTACAATAAGTACAAACCTGAAGGGGAGGAGGCTAGTTGATTACATCAACCTCAGTGTTCAATTGGGTATTTATTTAATTGACCCCGAAAGGATGAAAGGCAAAGTCGACCTCAGCAGAATTTGAACTCAGAACATAAAGACAGACGAAATACTGTTGGGTTTGTTTGTCTTGAGTGCAAAGGATGCTGCCAGTTCAGTGTCATTAATAATAACCCTTGCTTAAGGGCAACGAGTTGACAGAGTCGTTAGGATGCCGGGTGAAATGCTTAGCGGTATTTCGTCTGTCTTTACGTTCTGAGTTCAAATTCTGCCGAGGTCGACTTTGCCTTTCATCTTTTCGGGGTCGATAAAATAAGTACCAGTTATGCACTGGAGTCGATGTAATTGACTTAATCCCTTTGTCTGTCCTTGGTTGTCCCCTCTATGTTTTGCCTCTTGTGGCCAATAAAGGCATAAATAATACCCCTTCTACAAGACCTAAAATTTGGGGGAGGGGGACAAGTCATAAGTCATTTACATCAACCCCAGAACATATCTGGTACTTATTCTGTCAACATCTTACCCAAAAGCTGAAAAACAAAATCAGCCTTAGATAAGTTTTGAATTCAGAACACAAAACTTCGGATGAAATGCTGCTGAGCAATTTTGTCTGATGCAGTGACAACTCTGCTTCCTAATGACAATGCTTTCTGTCATTGGCATAAGGATGGGGGGGGGGGTAGTCGATTACATTGACCCCTCGTCCTCCACTTACCCAGTGCTTGACTGAGACTTAATTTTATTGACCCCCAAAACAACGAAAACATAGATGACCTCAACAGCATTTGAACTCAGAACATCAAGAGCCACAGGAAATGCCACTGTGTTTTTAGTTTGGTATGTTAATGGTTCTTGCAGCTTGCAACCTTAACAACAACAACGATGATGATGATGATGATGATAAAGTACCCGGCAATGGCTCTCATGGTTCCTGATCTTAACTGACTGGAAGTGTTATCATGTACATTGCTTGGTCTTGGTATAAAAGATGGGCTACAGCAAATATTCTGCTCAATACCACAGATTTGCTTGTCACTTGTTTGACCTTAACCAGTTGAGCATGTCCTATGATAATAATAATGAATTCAAATTTTGTCACAAGGGCAGCTTGGGGGAGATGGTGATGCGTTGATTACATCAACCCAGTGTTCAACTGGTACTCTCTCTCTCTCTCCCTATATATTCGCTCTCCATTTTTTCCTCTTTCTGTCAAAGAGCTGGCTACTACAAGAACTCAATGGCAAGAAATTTCGAAATAAAACTGAATATACACAGATACAAACACACACACTTTTGGATCAGCCCAAGAAGACAAGTGTGCCACGCTATAAGACTGAACTGAGGAACAATGTGGTTGGGAAGCAAGCTTCTTACCACAGCCTTTACTTCGCTGGAATTGTTTCAAGCCAAGTTTACTTTCATATTACATCGATACAACATGAGTATAGTGTTAGATAAATTTTATTTATTTCGTAGTGTGAACTAACACTCACACGTATGTGTGTGTTTATATATATATATATTCATGCCAACACACGAAAATCTCGGACCTTGAGCCACTCTGTTACTTCTGCTAAATATTAATACACACACCCACATAAATAAGTAACAAGGATACCTCCTTGTTACTAATTTACATTCTGTTCACCTAACTTGGAGCTGTGCGGACTATACCGAACTGGCAAGGTGCCTCAATTTAAGTACCTAATTCAACTGAATCTTAATTAGATACACAATACTAATAGGACATTACAAGTCTCGCATTTCTTTCTGCTTCATTTTTCTCAATATGCATTTTGGAACCTAAAAGTTAACAAATTCACTTAAGAGAAGCAATATTTAGCGATGTTGTCATGTCTATCACACAGAATCACCTCGATCGTCATCACCACCACCATCACCAGCATAAGGACTGTGAGCGTTTTTACATCGCCACCGCCACCACCACCACCACTATTATCATAAGAACCGTTAGTGTTTACACCTCCCGCCATCACCACCATCAACACTGAACGCATTCACCGCCACCGTCTTCGCCACTGCACTATTATTAGATGAATGACGTACAGGGAGCGCTACCTGTCGAGTAATTAGAGAATGTTTTTGTGGACAAGGGCGAATAACTGTCTCCTTTCTCCTCCCCTTCATCTGTAGCACCGTGGAGTTGAAACATGGCTGTGTTCTGATGCTAATGATAGGACTTTCTATAGCATCCACCAAGAAAATATGGTAAAGTGGAACAGTTTTTCAGTTTTCTATCCTAATTCTTTGTCACGTCATAGTTTACGATTCCATGTATTCTGCACCAATGTCCGGTGGTGTGTCTGTTTATTGTGGCAGGTGAAGCTCCATGACGTCCAATCTGTCCCTTCCATTTCATAATAATAGCAGACGTCTGTTGTTTTATTCCCCCCCAAAACACAACTTTAAACTGCCTCACCTCATCGCACATTTGTTTATGTTGTCGATATTCATCCTACATTCATTGAGAAACATACTGCGCTCGGTGTTTACTGTTGGACTCCGATGGCAACTCATTCATCACCGACATCCTACAGTCACAACATCACACACACACACACATATATATAGACACACACGCACACACTTATGTAAACACATTTACATATAGCCACTCAGAATCACACCACAGTGTATCTATCTATCTACCTTATATATATGTGTGTGTGTGTGATGTTGGGGCATAGAGAGGTGTTTTTGCTTTTTGTTGCTCTTCATTATAATTGCTTTCATAACAATTTGAAAGAGCAGAATAAATTGTCATCTATCAAATAAACACACATACAGATAGATATATCCACACAACTACTTTACATATTCATACAAACATATATATATATACATACATTATATATATATATATAATGTATGTATGTATATATATATATACACACACACATACACTATTTCACTGATGGAATTCAATTCTACAACGTAGCGCCAACCATTTTCTTTCTACGATTTTGATTTTAAAATCTTTTTTCGCTTAATGTATGTTTTTTCTTTTATATATAAATATATATACGGAGAGAAATTGTCTTTTTAATGCGATATCCGAGTTAAGAGCTCTTTCATTCTTCGTGCATTATTTAGAAGTTTCTTCTTAAATCTCCCCCTCACAATGAATATATATACATATGTATGTATGTATTTATAAACACTGGTATATTATACACAGACGCACACGCACACACACATGCACTCACATATGTATATGTTTTTGCGAAAACCTTGATTGTAACACTTGCTTTTTCTGGATCATACAGATATTTATCAATAAATGTACACGTTCCATATACCTGATGAATATGGTAACCTAGCACGGCTCATTAATCTGTCTTCTTAAATTATTACAATTTTCCGCCAAATTGATGGAATAAATAAACGTTGAACATCGATAAATTGTTGGTTAAACTATCGATTGACAATAACGACTGGAACAGAGAGAAGTGGGGTTTTTTTCTTTCCATGATTGTAGTTATACTAAGGGGTCCGTTATCAACAGCTTGTTTATTTGTAATAATAATTAAAACACTTTAGACTTTATTAAAGTACAAATGATAAGACGAGAAACTATTCAATATCAGAGTCTCATTCTATGTCCAACGACCAGTGGGAGCAGTGAAGGTAATCGTATAGGAATCCTATCCAACTTTGGTCAAGAACAAAAGTAGAAACGTTGTAAATGTTACGGTTGGTTGATGTCAATTTCATACACAATGTTATATTTGTCAATGAAAAACGAAAAATCACTCCAATAATGGGAAATATGGTTATGAAGTTATTTAATTACTTGGTCGATAAATATCTTTTTTAAAGCAAGTCACATGTTTGTAAACTATTTGAAGAGCCATTTGAAAAACCAAAGTAATTTGGCTAAAGTCAGGACTCTCGAACAAGCCGACTGTTCTAGACACACGAAGTAGATTTATTTGCGATTTTTTTGGCTTGGTCTGAAGTTGTTAGCATCCGGTACGAAATTTCTGAAAATCAAGAAAAAAATTCATGATAGGAGTTAAGAAGTTTACCTCCCAACCACTTGATCTGGAGTTCAGTCCTAGTTAATGGCACCTTGAGCAAGTATCTTCTACTATAGCCTCAGGCTGACCAAAGCCTTGTGAGTGGGTTTGGTAAACAGAAACTGAAAGAAACCCATTGTGTATGTGTATATATATGTGTGTGTATGTGTTTTACTGTCTCTTGGTCCAGACATTGCATGAGCGTTATAAATGAGTGTTACTGCCGTACAAGTGGTATGATTCATTTCCAGCCTTCCATGAAGACACCTTCAGCTTTAGGGAAATACCTTGCTTGGATACAGCTGATGATTGGCTACAGGAAGTGCATCCGGCCATAGAAAATCTGCCTCAACAAATTCTGTCTGACTCATGCATGCATGGAAAATTGAATGTTAAGACAATGATTTTGTGTGTGTGCCTGGTTGTATTTGCGTCTCCTTGCTTTGACATTGCACAAAACTTGTAAAATGAACATAGTCATCATACAAGTGGTGTTCTTTTTATCCAGTCTTCCATGAAAACATGTCCAGCCATAGAAAATCTACCGAAATGAATTCTGTCTGAGCCAAACAAGCATAGAAAAATGATGCTAAAACAATGATAGTGATGATGACAATTACAATGTAAAATAAGGAAAAGAAAACAATGGCTGAGTCTGTTGTTGACTCCAAGGTATCAGAATACAGGATGCTACATCAACATCATGTTAAGATTTTACAAGGGATGTGATGGAAGTAATGAAAAATGATTAAAGAGAAATCGTTACAAGAAGACTATATATGAAGAGGGGTGGCTGATTATATTAGGAAAGAAGAAGGATCTAGGGTCTCCATTTAAGACACATCTGAAGGCATGTTTAGTAAGTCTCAGAGAATGTATTCATGCTTGAGCCAATAACAGTTGGTACCACTTGATGAAATCTGCATTCTGTTAGAGAGCAACACCTATCTTAAGGTTCCATTTTAATAGTGATGATATGCCTACATGGACAGACACGAAAATATTGATGTGTATTCCATTTAGAACAGTATCTGCTGTGAAAATAGTGAAGAAACTGTTACATCATCATCATCATCATCATCATCATCATCATCACTGTTTTCCATACTGACATGGGTTAGAAGAGCTGGTTCCAATTTCTTCTTTGGTACGATTAGATGCCAAGCCCCAATGTTTACTTTGGCATGGTTTCTATGACTAGATGCCCTTCCTAATGCCAACCGCTTTACGGCAGTGTACATTGTACCAGCACCAGTGAGTTGACCAAGTAATTTGCAAGACAACCCCTCAACAGGAAGGAGTCTAGTATTGAGGAAGTTGGCTCTGTGCCAGGCAATGAGACATTGGCACAATGAAATTGTCATGGAAGTATTCAGTGAAAACAGATATTGGTTGCTACCATGATATAGTACCACTAAGTTTTATACTATGACCTACCAAAGAGCAGCTTAAGGATGTAAATAAATGTAGTTGGAAGAAGTCCACTACAATATTCTATAACACTGTCAAACCCCCACCTCTTTCTCTCTCATCACACAAACCTCCACCTCTTTCTCTCTCATCACACAACCCCCCCACTTTCTCTCAGCAGACAACCCCCCACCTCTTTTTCCCTCATCAGA
>NC_068990.1:93468813-93476989 GCF_001194135.2 Octopus bimaculoides | reverse complement strand
CCCCCCCACCTCTTTCTCTCTCATCTCTACTATATAATGGAATGTCTGAGTAAACAAGATGTTGGACTGCTAACTTAATGATTATAGGATCAATTCCTCTCTTGGAGTTTTATTATTTCTGGGTGGGACAGTTACCAAGGATCAACTGGGTCCTGTCCTTACATAAATATTTGCTTAAAGGTCTCAGGTGTGTCGAGGATGAATAGCTTACCTTAAGGTTTTAGCTCTGATTTTGTTTGTTGGTGTAATACGTATAGATTCAGATACATGTATACATACATGTGCGTGTATATATGTATGTATACATACATATGCATGTATGTATATGTGTGTGTAAGATACATATAATGAACCCTCGAGAGAGAGAATTGGAGAATGCTAAAGTAGGCATGGTATAGACATTCACAAAGTAATGCTCAGATAAATGAGAACTTAAAATTCCAGCTCCTTCATTCAAGACAGGTGGCTCCAATGTTGAAAGTCAGCCATAACAACAGTCTTTGTTGAGTAGGTCTGGAGGTAAAAAAGGGCAGATAAATGCAAGTAGGCTTAATGAATGCATTTACATGGAATTCAAATAAACAAATGGAATGATGTAATAGTCTTATCTTGACAGCTGTTTTGGATATTTGCTTCTACTTTTGGGGGGAGAAATGAGCTGTGCCTATGGCAACTGTAAGTCCTCTCAGATTGCAGAGATCAAAGTGATTAATGTTCTTGGCCTGGAGATTCTAAGTTGCATGTTGACAATACTTGGGTAGGTTAGAGAAATCTAAAGGGTGGTATCACCCTTATAAGGGTGAAAACTTCTTTACATGTGACATTTGATATATTTTATGTTGGACAGGTGCATGCTCTAACTATCTCACATGTATTTCACATGCATCTTTACCATGTTTGTGTCACGTGCATGTATCTGTCTTTCTCCCCTCGATCTCTCCACCCTTCCCCCCTCCTCCTCCCTCTCTCTCTCTCTCTCTCTCTCTCTCTCTCTCAGATTGACCGTTGGCTGAACACTATTCAATTTTTTTCTCTCCATGTTTTTCTCCTTGTCTCCGTATTCTTTCTGTTGAAGAGCGTAGCTCGAAACGTCAAAGATTTTCCGTATTCCTGAGCATCATGCTAATACATCCTTTTGTTATTTACACCACCTGTCCTCGTCTGTTGCTGTTTTTTCGTATATTCTCCTATATATATATATATATATATATATATATATATATATATATATATATATATATATATATATATATATATATACATATATATATATAGTTTATAACCATTTAAAAGAAGAGAACAAAATGGAGATTAGGAAGTTGATAATCGTTTATTATTAACAACAAATTGCTCATCTTCGCTTTTTACGGCCCTATTAATTAAAATAGCTATAAGAAGCGAAGGTGACCAATTTGTTAATAATAAACAATTATTAACTTCCTAATCTCCATTTTGTTCTCTTCTTTTAAATGGATATAAACTATATGCTTTATATATACCTATTATTTTGAGGAAATTCATTCCCCCAAAATACTAGGTATTGAACCAGTATTTCCATGGATGCAGCTATCCCTTCATGCGGTTAACATATCCTCCAATCAAATATTATATATATATATATATGGTCCTGCACTGCTAAATGAAAACCTTATGTATGTAGCAGTTTTACTTTTGCATTTCTTTTTTTTTTTTTTTTTTTTTTTTTTTTTCCAGGTGTGAATACTAATTTCTGGAAGAATTGCTTCAATTCAAAGGTGCCAAGCTGGCAGAAACGTTAGCATACCAGGCGAAATGTTTAGTGGCATTTCGTCTGTCTTTACATTCTAAGTTCAACCTCCACTGAGGTCGACTTTACCTTTCATACTTTCAGAGTTGATAAATTAAGTACCAGTTGCATACTGGGGTGGATCTAATTGACTGACCCCCTCCCCAAAAGTTTCGGGCCTTGTGCCTAGAGTAGAAAAGATTACTTCAATTTAACAATACACTATGATTAAAAGGTAATATCTGTAGGTGTTGAAATTGAAATTTTCTTTTGTTCTGCTACAACAATGGTGCTGGATGTGGGAAACAGAAATTTAATCATTATTTGTCATAATTAATTATCTAATTATTTTTATTATTTGTTGAGATTTTCACCTCATAAATATTTATGATTTCATCATCACCATCATCATTATATTAAGCTGGCAGATTCATTGGGATGCTGCACAAACTGCTTAGTAACATTTCCTCTGTTGCTATGTTCTGAGTTCAAATTCTGCTGAGGTTGATTTTGCCTTTCGTCCCTCTGGGGTCAATGAAATAAGTACCAGTTGTGCACAGGGGTCAATGTAATTGACTCATCCTCCTCCCCACAAATTTCAGGCCTTGTGCCTAGAGTAGAAAGGATTGCTTTTGTTGTTATAATAGAAGACACTTGGCCAAGGTGTTGCAGAACGGGGTTGAGCATTTAGATATTATGATCCATGCCTTGGTCTTAATCAAGGAAAGGTTTGAGAATTGGAAATACTTCTAACCCTTTGCTCTCCTTTGTAGTCACAGGAGCCATGTGGAGGTTGACATTATCAGAAAAGCTCTCACCAAAATCACTCTCTATAAAATTTAAGTGCAAGGTTTCATCAGAAGTTCTATTATTATTATTATTATTATTATTATTATTATTAAAGCAGGGAGCTGGCAGAATCAATGAAATGCTTAGTGGTATTTCGGCCATAACTACATTCTGAATTCAAATTCCGCCCAGGTCAGCTTTGCCTTTCATCCTTTCAGAGTCGGTAAAATAAGTACCAGTTGCATACTGGGGTCGATCTAATCAACTTAACCCTCTCCCCTCAAATTGCTGGCCTTGTACCAAAATTTGAAATCATTTTTATTATTATCATCATCATCATATGAAAACTCACAGCTTATTTTGCTGGGTGTGATAGAATGTGTCAGCTGTCCACAGCCAGCGGACTAGGGTGACACTTGTTTACTGGTCCTGCTTCAAGAACCCCCGCAATGAATTCTTGCAGTCAATTATTATTATTATTAATAATAGTTCAACTTGTCAACATTATTTTATTTCTGACAGATTGTTTTTCCATCAAATAATTCCAGTAGATTTTCCCCGTTTGTCATATAATTTTGTCAAGTATTTCTCTTCACAATATTTCACAAATCTAGGCTAAAAAGAAATCTACTTTGTAGACTACTGAAAGAAAAGTAGCCCACTTGGTTGAAATTTTCTGAAATGGAATCAGATGCACAAATAATATTCATTCTCCACTAAATGCAGGAACAAAACAAAATCATGACAAATTGAGAAACATATTTTCTATGTACCAAGAAACCATTATTAACCTACAACCTAATCCAAATGTATTTGAGTTGGAACACAAAATTTGTTGCAAAATCTGTTCTTGTTAAAGCTGTCCACTTTCCATGCTGGCATGGGTTGGACGATTTGACTGAGCACTGGTGAGCCAGAAGGCTGCACAACACTCATTCTGATCTGGCAAACTTTCTACAGCTGGATGCCCTTCCTAACGCCAACCACTCTGAGAGTGTAGTCTGTTATAATAAACTTGATTGTGTATTTATATGTAAGTATATCTATTTTTTTTTTTTTTTTCGCTGTCCCACTAAAGTGTTCTGGTAGTGGAAGGGAAACAGAAGAAAGGAAGATAAACTGGCATTGTAGGTGATTAAGACTCATTCATAGACTTTGAAATATTTTCCATCTTTAGTTCTGCTCTTCAAAATTCAAGCTGCAAAAGTTAATCGGAACAACAAAAGTAAAAAAAAACAACCTCTTCCAAGTACACAAACACATCATACATAGACACCTGTGAGAGACAATTATACTCACACACATGTAATATATATTTCTTTTCTGCTAAATTAGGCATTTATTATATCTATTGTTTACATAAATTTTTTATCATGAAGTTCACTGTTAAACTCCTTTTAGGGATGAAAATTTTCAAACTCTTTGAATTCAATTCTTGAAAGAATTTTCATAAAAAAAACCTATTATCCTCACTAAGTCAAGTATGTATCTATATCAGTGGTAGGGTGTGTGTGTGTTTATTTCATTTTAATTTGAGCTTATTTATTTTAAAATGCTGTCATTTTTGACAGAATGGGTTTACTAGGCCAATAGGAATATTTTTTTACACTATTATTGATGATGATGATGATTGAATTATATTAAAAATATCAAATTCAAAGCTATTTGTGACAAATTTCAGATAAATATAAAATAAAAGAAAGTTTGTGTAAAGTGTCAAATCAACCACAGAGAAACTCAGAAAAATATTGTTCACATAAGGGGGAAAAAATGTTATTCATGTAGAAAAATAAATCTTTTTATAAATGTATATGTGACATCAAATGAAAATGGTAATAATAATAATAATAATAATAATAATAATAATAATCCTTTCTACAGTCAAACTGTCCAACCCATGCCAGCATGGAAAGAGGACGTTAAACGACGATGATGATGATGATGATTGTTTTGACTTAATCATGCATCATACCGTTGAGATTTTGATGATGTGACTCTTTATTTTGAGAATGACATTGTAGGGGAGGTGTGAGAGGTCAGATCTGGTGAGTTTGAACATAAAACAGGTAGAATAATTAGATCAGATATGGCTGGTTTAAATGACAAAGGGTTTGGCAGTGTTGTTGTTGTTGTTTGGGAGAAATATCTTCCATGTGAGAAACAAAATTTAACCTCACTTTAGAAAGAACTTTCCAGCATTATGACAGGTATACCTCTGGCTGTGAGTTAGGATTTAGTGATGTTATTCATTCATAATTATATATATAAATGATTTAGTTAGAGAAAGAGAGCTTTAACTTGGAGAAAATAATCAGAGAGAAATAACAGTGTTATTTGTAGACACCAGTGATGTATTTGGTATTAAGATTTATTGATTCTGAGCAGGTGTAGACTGGTTGTATATTTGATCATTACATCAATGCTTTCGTTAGTGAGAGTCCCACAAACCTTTTATAAGCAAAGTCCATTGAGTATTTTCTTCAACATTTTCCTAATGAAATTTTTGTCCAGATAATCCATGAGGTTTGCCTGTGAACATGGCATTACATCAGTAGAGGAGATGAAGGGACACTTCAGAATGCTTTTTTCTGATAATAGTTGTGCAACTAACCAAGTTACAGAGGCTAACTGCAAAACAGATCAACATATTGCAAATATGTGTGACTATACTTCCGTATAATCAACTTACTTGTATTCAACCTACTTCGGCAAGTAAAAGTGACATGACAACAGGTAACAACCACATTCTCAATTATGTACATCAACAGTGAGTATCACATCATATCAGCCAGTTTTATCCAAATTCATGCACTGATTATGTTTTAATGACTTTTATACTGGTCTCACAGCATTTCATCAAAATCTCTCTTATTTCTAATGGGATTGAGAGAACGACAGGAATTCAAAAGCTCGTAAATTCAGTGCCAAGATACAATGAATTATTCTATAAACTGGAGGGTGGGTAAAACTTGGGCATATCAGTTTAAAAAATGATTATTTAACAGTTTGAGTTAATAGAAGACTCACAAAATTTATTCCTGATAAATATACCTTTTGCTCTTTACAAGTACAAATGAATGTCATTTAAAATTTTCCAGTTAATGAAATGTTATCAGTATTAGAGCATTGTGCTCTGTATGTGGATGATACCATTGTTACCATGGCAACAGATGAAGAATATTTGAATAATTTAAAAATAATATTTTATCAGTTAAATAGTCATGACTTGAAATGTCAATTTAACAAACAAACAAACAAACAAAAAAGGTACTATTTAAAGTAAGGATTGTTGCTGAAGTTTTGATGAGTTGAACGGTCAAGTGATTAATTGAAGACACAAGTCTCGCATTACTACAGAAATTTGCCAGTCGTTTTGGCAGCAGATGCATCACGGTTGCACTTCTGTGACAACATCAAAGCGGAGTTGAGCATTGATTGGTTCATTTGTGTAAAATATTGAATGCGTATCAACATTGATGGTTGCAAATAGATAATTACCAATTATATCTGACCTTCACCAATTTAATGGATTCATATATGGGTAACATTTTGAATTAATCACTGATCACATGCTGCTAATAATAATACACACATATTTCTCTCATCAGAGATGTATATACCAGTATATATACATCTCAGTATATACCAGTGTATACATCTCAGTATATACCAGTATATACATCTCAGTATATACCAGTGTTTACATCTCAGTATATACCAGTATATACATCTCAGCCGCTGCATGGTTGGGCAATGTTATTGGTGTCATACAAATATATTTAGTATGGTGAAACAAGGAATTGCTAATGGATTATGAAGACTGCCAATTCAACCTCTTTTACTTTTGCAAGTCATTGGACTGCAGCCATGCTGGAGCACTATCTTGTGGGGTTAGTCGAACAAATGGACCCCAGTACTTATTTTAAGTTTGGTACTTACTTTGTCAGCTTCTTTAACCGAACCACTATGTTACAGAGATGTAAACAAACCAACACCAGTTGTCAAGCTGTGGGAGGACAAACACAAAAACATACACACACCCATACACTTGACAGGCTTCCACACAGTTTCCATCTACCAAATTTACTCACAAGACATTGGTTCACCTAGAGCTATAGTTGCAGACATTTGCCTGAGGTGCCGTGCTGCAGGACTGAGCTTAATCACACACTCGGCTGATTTTAATGTAAGTCATGGAATTCATTTTGCATCCGGATTTGAACGACATGGAAGTTATGAATGGAAATGTCAGTCACTGCCAAAGAAATGGAATCAGTCCTGAAATTGTCATCATTACCATCATCATCATCATCGTCATTTAACATCGTTAATGGTTGGCCAGGAAACCTAAATAGGGAAGACAAACATCTCCGAAAATGCGGGATAAAAAGTGATGCAATTAATTATCCTGGGAGTTTATTAGTTTTGGAGTCCGATTTTTATAGAGTAATTAATTCTAAAAATATTACAAAATAAAAAGTCTTACTCAACAAAATGAAATTTGTAAGAGCCATGGCCTGAATGAAACAAATCAGTCCTAGATACGACAATTGGTTTGATGTAGAGATGTCATAGACAAGTCATATGCACCATGTTGATTAATTGCTAACGAACTTGATAAAACATCTGGACCACAGCAACAAATCCATATCAGCAATGCTGGACCAATGGCATATTGTCATTGATTCAGTCTCAGAATTTCCATATGTTACATCGTCATTGTCGTCATCGTCATCATCATCATCATTAATGTGTTAATGTTCACTTTTCCATATTTGCATGGGTCAGATTGAATTCACAGAGGCAGATTTTCAATGTCTGGATGTCCTTCCTGTCGCTAACTCTCACTTGTTTCCAAGTAATGTTCTATTTCCCCATGACTGGACAGGTTTCCACAGAAGGAAATGAACGACACTGCTTGTATGAGAGTGACACTCGTTTACAACTATCACACAATGTCAAGACAAGGTCATGCACACACACACATGCACACATGTGCATGGTCTCACACACACACATGCACACATGTGCATGGTCTCACACACACACACGCATGCACAAGCACACACAATGATTACTTCACCTTCACAGATGATTGCTGTCATTTTGTGCTTCCTCATTGACATTGGCATTTCTGACTCTCCATTCATGACCTCTCAGATGACTGTTCAGTCCTGTTACAGACCTAATCGACTGGTTAAGTATGCACACATTGCCATTCTTCTTCCATTGCTCTAGAACTTTGAGTAGATGCAATGACAAATGAGGTCAACATAAAGAGACGTCTCTGCCTTATTGGATTATAGTGTTAAACCCTTGCAAAACACCAGGTACCCCTTTCTCTGAGTCTCTACGATTAGTACAGAGTGACAGGCGGAACTGAGATGACCTGTGAGCATGTGAAATCAATGGTTTTGAATCAATTTGTTCCACTTTTAGATGGATGCTATGACAGCCATTTGGGGATCTCTCACTCCCAGTAATGTTCTATTTCCCCATGACTGGAAATGAATGACACTGCTTGTATGACAGTGACAAGTCATTGTTTAACGTCTGCTTTCCATGCTAGCATGGGTTGGACGATTTGACTGAGGACTGGTGAACCAGATGGCTACACCAGGC
>NC_068990.1:93462653-93468605 GCF_001194135.2 Octopus bimaculoides | reverse complement strand
ATAGGAATCTGGAAAATTTTTTGGTATTTATTCACAAGACAGCTAACTAATAATGAAGCATTTAACCATAAAATATTCACCATTGAAAGACTGTCTGAAAGAATTAGATCCAACAGTGGAAGTCAATTTAAACAACAAATTTTCAATTAGAAGGACATTCAACATTTCACTTCAGAGCACTTTGTTCAAACATTCACAAAAGGAATTTGTTAAACCTGCCACGGAAAGCATTCTTTGGTGGAATGACAGTTGGAAAACTGCGAGCAGAAGTAGTGTTGCCTGGTCATTATTATCACTGCCAAACTATAATCAAATGGAGGATGCACAGACAAAAGGTTCCTACAAATTATATATTGAATGATCAGTATTTGTCAGGGATTGTTGAAACAAAACTAAATGGTTTTGTGACACAATTATGAAGACGGTCAAATGGTGTCCTTAATTGAAACAGACAAGAGTCAATGGAAGCAGCACCAGAATCTGATTCCGGTATGAGATTTTCTGGGTCTATTGTTGACCAAACACAACCTGTGCATAGGAATCAATATCTTGTAAATATATGTAAAAACATCCATGTATAATCAATTTTACCTGTATTCAGCCTAATTGGACAAGATGGAAATGACATGACATGAGGGAGAAATCACATTCACAACGTACACCAACAATCGTTATATCATACCACAGTAAGTTTTATCCACATTCATGCAATGGTTACATTTTATGAATTGTAAACAGGTGTAAAAGCATTCCATCAAGATCTTTAGTTTATAAGAGGATGGAGAGAGTACAGAGAAAGTACAGCAGTACTTTAAGAGTTAATAGAGTGAGAAAGATCAGCACCCAGTAGATGTTCTGCATTTCATGTCATCTGATTTCTTTGTTTGAAACAGCAAATCAGAGCATGTGGTTCAAACGTTCAGACAAGAAATTTGGAAGAAAAAATGCCATGGAAAGCATTCATTAGTGGAAGGACAATAAAATGTTTCTTTTCTTTTCTTCTTCTTCTGTCAAGCAAACATTTGCTCCATGAATATTTACTGCACAAAAATTGATAAGACAACTTGCCAATCGTAGCCACTTGCCAATCTCGATATAGAGGCAATATCACAATTGCCACTCTGACTATATATAGACTCAGCAGATGGGGACCAACATCTCTACAATACATGCCATCATTGCTGAAATGACTAAAGCAAACAGTTTGTTGTCTTTGAGATTATGTGTTCAAATTTTATTGTTGTATGAAATTTACTATATTTTATTTTTTCACATTATATGCCAATCATTAGAATTCATTATTAGATTGAAATTAGAAGTGACCATTAACATATCTGATCATTCAATGTGTTTTACCATCATCATCATCATCGTCATCAATTTATGTCCTGCTCCCTGGGTAGCTGTATTTAACAAGAATTGTGGGTCTTATTATAACATCATCTTTACTCTCTTCGCTGATCAAGAGCTATTCAACTTGTTGAAGCCTTACTACACACACACATATATATAATCATCCTCATTGTCATCATTTAATGTCTGTTTTCCGTGCTGGCATGGGTTGGATGGCTTGACAGGAACTGGTAAAGCCAGGGGTTGCCTCAGGTGCCATAGTCCAATTTGGCTTGGTTTCTATGACTGGGTGCCCTTCTTTACACCAACCACACCACAGAGTGTACTAGGTGCTTTTTATGTGGCACCATTACAGGTGTTTTTTTTAAATGGCACCAGCACCCACACCAGTCCTTTGTACGTGGCACCTTGGTTTTAGAATTTCAATTTTGTTGTGGTGGGCAGCTCTTCTTGAGTATAACAATGCGCCACATATCTCGGTCCTCTGTCATCCGTTTCGTAAGATTCAACATTTTGAGATCAGCCTTCAAAACATCATCCCATGTTTTCCTGGGTCTCTCTCTTCCACAACTTTCCTTTTACTTTAAGTGATCATCAGTCATACATACATATACATATAATTTTTGCATGTATATATATTTCTGTGTTTACATATATGTTTATGTAACTTGTTAAGGTCATCTCTACAGATTTTCCATGTCAATGACTTTCCTGCAAGTCATTGATATCATGTAACTATTATTGCTGTTCACAACAATGGGGTAGATCGTGTGGCACTTGCATTTGAACTGCAATGCTGCATAGAAGTGAAACGTGGGCCTTGAGTGTAGAAAACCTTGCAAAGAGGCTAGAAGGAAATGGAACAAGGATGCTCTGTTGGATGTGCATTGTTAGTGTGCATGAATGCCAGAATACAAGTGTACTGCGAGGAAAACTTGGGCATCAGAAGAATGAAGTGCTGTGTGCAAAAGAGAAGACTGTATTAATAGGGGCCTGGGGTACATATGAATGATGATAGTTGCATGAAGAGGTGCCAGGAATTCAATGGAACTTGTGGAAGGCTGAGACGAAGGACAACTTGGGATGAAGCAGTTAAGGCTGATCTGAAGATGCTGCCACTCGTGGAGGGGAGGACAAAGGACTATTGTTTTGCAATTTGTAGTATTGCAGAAAGCAAACACAAAAATAGTGTTTAGAGATTGGGGGACCTTGTGCTCTGCCAAGAGTACATCGTACATCTTGCTGTCTCCCTCTACTCACATCACTCTATTGCTCACCCTTGCTCCTCTTTTAAACCAGTTTCTCTCTTTCTCCTACCACCAGTACTGACTGCATCATTCTCATCACTCTGACTCCTTCACCCTTTACTAGGCCTGTATATTGGAGACTGCATTGGTCCACCCTCTCCTTTCACCTGACCTGTGTATAAGAAACTGCATTGGTCCACCATTCCATTTTCCCTCGACCTGTATATCAAAGACTTCATTAAACCATTCTGTAATTCCTTCTTTCTAGTGCATCTGTTTGGCTTCTTTTGCCCTTCTGATTTACCAGCCATCATTCTCTCCTCCCCCAGGGCCATTTCTATTACCACCCATCCATACCTTTGGCCCCTCAGTTAATGTCATTCCCTACCCAACCCCACCACAAATTATCACCTACATCATATTACTGCTCCTTTCACCCAACTTCCATTGTCTTTCTGATATCATTGCTCTCCCTCTCTCTCCCTCTCTCTCTTCTAATATTATGTCTGGCCACTCCAGCAGCAAATGCACATGCCCCAGGTTATTGAGTACTCTCAGCACTTACACAGCTGCTCCACCTCCACTTACTGCTAGTATTGCTCTCCCAAAACAATCTATGTCTCCCCCCTTGGTCTGCATGTCTTTAAATCACTGAATACTCTCTATGTTACCTGTGTACAAGCCCCCCCCCCTCCGAAGTAGTCCTACAATGGTAAGGAGACCGATTGCTCTCCCTCAAGAGTAACTGGTGAGTGAGGACAACCACTCTAATGCTGGCATCCACAACATGTGCTCAGTACATACTGTTATTAAATGGCTGGCAATGGAGTGGAGAGCATGTAAGGTTCTGAAGTCTCTTTATCCAACCTGTCTGCTTATTGGCCTGTGATAGGAAGGGTATCTAGCTGTAGAGACCAAGTCAAAAGCCATGTATGAGCACCAGTCTAGAGAAACACCAGCTCACAATAATAAGGGATGACTCAGACCGTGGACAAACTGCTCAACCCACGCCAGCAGAGAAGGCCACATGTACAATTGATGACGATGAGGATATGTGTGTGTGTTTGTGAGTATGTATGTATCTGCGCGCACGCGTAAATATATATAGATATATTTACACACACACATATATTACATATTACATATAAAATGTATATATATATATATATATATATATATATATATATATATATATATATATATATATATATATATATATACATACATATACGCGCACACACGTAAGTATATATGCGTATGTGTGTGTACTTTATACATAATTAACTGCATAACATTTCATGATCATAGGTTTACATTAACGAAAGACAAGTGTTATTGATTTCTCCAGTGTATCCATGGGGTAGGTGTAAAGTAGCTACGACCAGGATTCGAACGTGGATCATACACTCCTTTTCACCAGGTGTGTATCGCCGCCGTTACGGTCATCTCTGCGTAAAGATATTGCACGCACGTTAATATACACACAACCACGTAATCGTCTGTCAGTACCCAACCCTTATAAATAGTCACACACACACGGCATAAATTTAATTGCATTTTGAACTATATTTACTACACTACAGTCTGACATATATATATATATATATATATATATATATATATATATATATATATATATACATACATGCTAGTGTGACATACATATACATAAACATATATGTGTACACACACATATGCGTGTGTATATATATATGTGTGTGTGTGTGTGTGCACATCTATCATTTATCTGTCCACATATATGTTATATGCAAGCACACACATACATACACACAGACACATGCATACACAGTGTGACACACTGACAGTATGCTAGTTCTACCAGTCGAACTCTCTCCCCTTCCCCCCTCTCTATGTCCAAGTGGTCTTTTCTCTCATATACGCAACTCTCCTCCTCCTCCTCCAACCACTACCGCCACTACCTCGACAATCTCTTCTCTCACCGCTACTACCTTTTTCCCTACTTCTCTCCACGTTATGTCCGTTCCGTTTCTCAGCTGTCTCTGGAATACTGTAAGTTATCCATCTCTCTTTACATGTCTATACATACATGCATACATCTATCTATATATATGTGTGTGTGTATAGGTCTGTCTCTGAATATACACTCTGTCTTTTCTCATTGGCACCACCGACTGACGCTGTCAGAACACAATATTGACGTTTTTCTTCTTTTCCTTTTCGTTTTATCTCTTCACGTTTCTCAAAGAATCTTGTGAGAGATCGAGATTTTAACAATCATCTTGAGTTCATCTGTGTGTATGTGTATGTCTGTGTGCCTATCTATCTATCTATCTATGAATGTATGAGTACAGATGTTTGCGTCGATGCCACACATGTATACAGGCAACTGTTTCTTTTCGTGTTATTTCCCCATCTTATTTCCTCCTGAACTCTTTTCTTAATATCTGCATCCACCGTAAAGTGTGTTTTATAGCTGTTGTTGACATAATCTCTGTTTGGTCCTCTTAATCCCGCCCATTTTAGTAGGCATTGCTATATCTCCTCTACCTTATGCACACGCAAATATGCATACATATACGCACACACACACACACACACACACACATAGAGACTCTCTCTTTCACACACACACTTTTTCCCCCCAGTTTGTTTATTTCCCGATTTAGTGATCTTGCTATTAACGTCTTGTCGTTTCCAGTCCGGCTTCCTCTCTCCAACCCCCCACCCCCACCCGCCACTGTTGCATCCATTTTCGAGTTAATTGGACACCAATGTTTATACATTAACAACCTTTTGTTTTCTTCTTTCCATTCCGACGGTTTGTTTTATTGTCATATAAAAAAATATATATATGTCTTATGTCTATCTGAGAAAATATTTCCGCCCCCACGCTGGTGATTTTCATTACTGAGAACAACCATGACGAATGCTCGACAGAAAGAACGTCGTTAATGGTCATCTTGTGATCTAGATTCTCTCTCTCTCGACAATAATGCAATTTGACAATGGTTGATACGTATGTACGTGATACACGCACCAACACATTTGCTTAGTGCTACTGTTAGACTCTTCAACACACACCTATGACATTTTTGCTGCTTACCTCCACATTTCTACCTGCTTGTCACTATGTATTTTAATCCCCCCACTTGATTATATAAAACCGTCCCTCTCACCCTCACCTCTCTCTGTTAAGACAACTAGGTTAGGACTTTTCTTCAAGTACATCTCTCCGCTGGTGTTGACCAGGTCGTGATATAAATATGTGTACTAATAATGACCAACAACCACTCGCCGCCACCTTCCACTCCTTTTTACTTCACTTTCAAAACAACTGTATCATTTTGTTGAGCTCTAGTCATGCATATAT
>NC_068990.1:93458350-93462495 GCF_001194135.2 Octopus bimaculoides | reverse complement strand
TATATATATATATATGTGTGTGTATATCAAAAAAGCAACTCCTCAACACCGCTCATGTCTGATCGTCGTCACATCATAGATTTTCATTCTGATCAAATTGTAACTATTTACAAATTCAAATATGTAATGAAGCTGTTTAAAAAGCAACTCGATCGCTTTACAAATTTCAACAATAACCACTTTCACTGACACAATTAACGGCTGATTTATTATTTAGTCTTGTTTATTTTTTAATTTCAACTGCTTTTTGTTATTGTTTTCATTTGATTAGAGGTAAATTTTTAATGTTTCCTATGAAATAGCTGTCTCTAGAGACAGTCTACACGTATCTCTAGTTAACCGGCTGTTAATTGCCTTTGCTGTTATGATTCCGTACGAAAAATACTATTCAGCTTGCTGTTTGTGTCAGCTCTACAATCGATATCTTCTCTACGTTTCTTTCTATATTTCTCCACTGAACATTTTGTTAAACTATAGTCAATTCATTTCATCTCCTATCATTTGTTCACTAAATTGTCTGGAAAACTTTCTCTTCTCAGTCTATTTACGGTGGTAATGGATTGATTAAATTGTTATATATATATATATATATATATATATGAGAGAGAGAGAGAGAGAGAGGAGGCGGTTGGAAGGTGATGTGTTGTAGCATACGCATTTTGTGTTGGAAACTACCTGTAAAGTTGGCTAGAAATAGACATTTTAAAATATAATGTTCGTCTTAATCCGGTGTTTTTCAACCCGTTTTTCTTCATGTCAATACCCCCTAAGTCATCTATGTAACAGTTCAAGTGATATGTATCTTAATGTCTAGTCCCCTTAATTTTCGTTTACTGCTTTACAACTTTATAGAACACTTATAAATAAAAAAAAACAACTGCTACGAATCTCCCCCATACACCTTACTCAAGCAGCTATCTGTCCCATTAAAATAGAATAGACTTGTCCAATCCCTAAAGCTTTTAGTTCCTGTTTGTCCACGACTTGTAGGTGATTCAGTAGCGTTCACATGTATGCTTACTAACGTGAGTACTAACCAGTGCCCTCTAGTGGAGAACATGCATACCAAAGATCAGAGAGAACTCCAGCTTTCATCATCTTTAATCATTAACAGCTTCAGGTTGCTAGGTAACTAGTATCAGGTTATCTACGACCACTCCTCGGTCATGTTCTGTTCGGTTGGGAGTGGGTTATTCTCTGTCGTGTACAGACATGCTATGGTGTAGTATTTGGAACGTTTACTTTGGCTGGGTCTGTCTGACGAGAAGGCCATCACAATAGCGATTGTTAACTACAAAGGTGGTTCTTTTAACAACTGTTTGTTGCAGTAACTCAGTTTTTCCTATCCTCTTCAGAAAGGATCAAAATTAAAAAAAAACGAAAATATATAAAAAAAAAAGCTGGGTCTAAACTTCCTCCAAATCACTAACCTCTCTCGTTATGCTTCAGTGGGGAAAATTTGTGTACTTTAATCAGAAGTGTCACAAGATACATCAAATCTAGTGTTGCTGTCAACATCCCAGATAATGAGACTGTTATTGAATACCAGGCACAGAAATATCTTGTAATATCAAGCATCAATGAATATCAACAACATAGATTTTCTTCTTCAAAGTTCAGCCTGCTGGGGATTTTCATTGCCTGGAATCTTTCTGCTCTCTTCTTTGATTCAGTCTTTCATCTTCAGCAGTCTTCCTTCCATGTTACAGATTTCTGACTGTAGGTTTGGTTAGATTGTTGCTCACATTTCTCTAGTTGGTCATCAACTTCCTGTTCTCATCGACCAAAGTGTGTGATGCAGGTCATGTATTTCCTATATATCCAAGTGAGGTTGTCTTGTGTTCTTCTCTTCCACTGCAGCCAAGTTAGTTCACCACCACTGCCAATGGTTTTAGGCAATCATACCAGTTCCAGCACTTATGTCAGTTACTGTTCATAAAGGGACACAACATAAACCTCAGTTCTTGGATTGGTATAAACATAAACTCAGGCATACATACACAGGGCAACCTCACTGGTGCTGGTGTCACAATAAAATGCACCCAGGACACTCTGAAGAGTAAGTTAGTGAATGAGTGGAGACATTGTAGGATTGAGAAAACACTTTAATCGTATTTACATTTTACTGATATTTGTCCTCATCTTGTTTGTTGTTAACACAACGTTTCAGCTGATACACCCTCCGGCCTTCATCAGGTGTCTTGGGGAAATTTGAACCTGGGTTCTCATTCCTTGGGTATTTTTCGATGTTATTATTATTATTATTATTATTATTATTATTATTATTATTATTATTCAGGTCTCTGCCTGGAATGGAACTCGGAATTTTGGGGTTAGTAGCCTGTGCTCTTAACCACTATGCCATATGCGTAGTACTTGACTACAGGAGGTAGAGTAATATGCTTTATTATTATCAAAGCTTCAAAAACATCTCAAAAATATCACAAAAAACTGCTACTCAGAGTTTCACATTCCCGTTCATCAGACAGTTTAGATTGAAAACTGTCCAATGAAGGGGAACGTGAAACTCTGAGTAGCAGTTTAGTGTGATGTTTTTGCAGCTTTAATAATAATAAGTACCGTTCTGTTGACTCCTGAATACATCCACCATTTGGCAGGTCTTGTATTTCATCCGACAAGATATCCAAATTCATTTTACTCATCAAACTGGCTTGGTAGTATTGCCTCTTTAGTTTCCAACAAATTGTATTGGTTTACATGTCATGTTATCAGCAGCACTCAATATAACCTTGCTTGGAAACAGGAAGAGCATCAGATTGTACAGAATTTGCCTCTCTGAATTCCAGCTGAACCTTGGAGAATTTGAGTCAAAATCACAATGAGGATATAATTTGGTGCTCTGGCGTGGCTGTGTGGTTAAGAGGTTCACTTCATGATTGTATGGCTTCAGGTTCAGTCCCAATGTATAGCACCTTTGGTAAATGTCTTCTACAATATCCCCAGTTAGAATAATGTCTTGCAAGTGAATTTGTTAGATGGAAACTGTAGGAAACTCATCATATAAGTCTGTGAAGTTGTTACCTTGATATTTAAGATTGTGACTCTTTCAAATGACATCGCATCTACCTTAGTGTAACTATTTTCTCACACAGTTTTTTGTAATCAAATATTTGAATACTCAAAAAGTAAGGATGTCTTTTGTTTTTCTGTGAATTCTTCCTATATATATATATGTGTGTGTGTGTCTGTTTGTCTCCCCCCCCCCTCCCAACATCGCTTGAGATGCGATGCTTGTGTGTTTACATCCCCATAACCTAGGGGTTCGGCAAAAAGAGATTCCTAGAGAGGAATCTTTTACTTGTTTCAGTCATTGGACTGTAGCCATGCTAGGGCATTGACCTGAAGTGTTTTAGTCAGGCAAAAATCACAGCCCCATGCACAATACTTATTCCATAAAAGTCTGGTACCTATTCCATTGGCCTTTTTTTTACCAAATCGCTAAGTTACAGGGGCATAAACAAACCAGCATTAGTTGTCAAATGGTGCCAGGGACAAACATGGACAGAAACACGCACACACACGACAGGCTTCCACAGTGCAATGGTTGTCCCAGGGCTGTAGTGGAAGACACTTGCCCAGAGTGCCATGCAATGGGACTGAACCCCAAACCATGTGATTGCCAAGTGAGCTTCTTATCCTGCGCCTGTTAGGTGGAGGAATATTTCCTAGTCCTTCCATTTCTTAACTTTCACATTTAATATTAGGGTTAAACATTTCATCTAATTAAGCAGGGTGGTGGAGTGGGTGGGAGGGGCTGTAGACATCTCGTGTATCTTATTTTGCTTGTACTAAGTCGCTTGAGCCAATGCTTTTATTGTTGTTGTATCGTTTTATCTATCTCAATGTTGCAGCTGTTTTGTAATGTTATCTCCAGTGAAATCTTAGCAGTGACTTTTGATTTCTAGAACACAACAACTAACACAGATATTCTGCTGTCTTGTTATGGCGTACACTTTCATTATACTTAAACCACTTTTGTTATGCTTTAGACAACTAGTCAGTGTACTGTTGCTATCAACTGTTGCACAATGGCACTTTGCACCTATGAAATTCAAATGCTCTGTGTGTGTGTGTGTGTGTGTGTGTGTGTGTGTGTGTGTGTGTGTGTGTGTGTGTGTGTGTGT
>NC_068990.1:93455568-93457771 GCF_001194135.2 Octopus bimaculoides | reverse complement strand
CAACATCGCTTGACATGTGATGCTTGTGTGTTTACATCCCCGTAACCTAGGGGTTCAGCAAAAAGAGACTGATAGAATAAGTATTAGGCTTACAAAGAATAAGTACTGGGGTCGATTTACTCGACTAAAAGGTGGTGCTCCAGCATGGCCGCAGTCAAATGACTGAAACAAGTAAAAGAATAAAAGAATATATATATATAAAGTGAGAGAGAGAGAGAGAGAGAGGCAGACATACTACCTGTTGTAGTAAGTGAAACCGTTGTGCTGATATATTGGCCAACTGACCTATTTCCAGTAGAGACATATAAACTCATCCGTCATGGCTGGAATGTCTTCTCACATAGATACAACAAGACTCTGCTTGATTAGTTGTATTCTTTGAAAAGATGACTATTGTCAGTTAAACTCTGCTGCACATTGCTTGTTATAAATGCTGTGATGCAGAGGATTGATTATCTCTGATTGGAATACAGGTGCCAGTTAGAAGGGTTACTCGAGAAATTATAGAAATTATCCGCAAACAAGAAAATATCTGCTAATGTTTACACCCAAACCAAGTGCCATACTTTTCACATGTAATCTTAAACACACACACACATATATATTGTAGTCGTGGTCATTGACGGTACCATGTAAATGGCACTTGTGAATCATCATAGCTGGTGCCGGTGCCATGTAAATGACACCTGTGCATTGTAGCTGTGGTCATCAATGGTGCCATGTAAATTGGCACCTCAGGAATTGTGGTCGTTGGTCATAGTCATTGCCAGTGCCATGCAAATGGCACCCATGAATCGTTAGGGTCACCACCGGTGCCTTATAAATGGCACCCACCTGTGAGTCATAATCGTGGTTGTTGCCGGCGCCATGCCAGTGGCACGAAAAGCACCCATTATGCTCCTGGAGGGGGTGGCATTAAGAAGGGCATCCAGCTATAGAAACCATGCCAAACCGTGCCTTCAACCTAGTGCAGCTCTGCCTCATCAAACTGTCTAACCCATGCCAGCATGGAGAGTGGACTCTAAATGATTATGATGATGATGATATGGAAGATGCCCCCAATACTCTCAGTGAAGTGGTTGGTGTTAGGAAGGGCATCCATCTGTAGAAATCCTGCTGAAGCAGACATTGGTTTACGAGGCCCTCCTCCATATCATCAAATCCTGTCAAACCATCCAACGCACGTCTGCAATGGACAGCAGACATGAAAGCAAGATGGTGCTTTGGTAGATTCTTTTATTCTTTTTGCAGTCGTTAGAGCACAGTATCCCAACCGTTTCTGCCTCGAGGCACCCTTGCCAAGCGTTTCAGAAATCCTCGACACCCCTATTAGAAAATCTAACACGACAGTTGCTTTTTGATTCAACATCAATATAACACAAAACTCTGTCCCTGGATATTAACATCTGTGTAAGAAAACTGTGTCTCTGGAATTCATAATAAACAATTTTCTCCATTTCACCAATGTTGATATAATCTTTTTTACTCTAGGCACAAGGCTTGAAACTTTGGGGGAGGGGGCCTGTCGATTAGAAAGCAGACGTTAAACGACAATGATGATGATGATAATGAGGGACAGTATTTAATTACACACTCCTGTCCTCATTAACATCTTTTTGCTCCCTACCAGGGTAGATTTAATCAACTCTCCTACCCCTAAAACCTCCAGCATTGTCCCCGCACTGGAAATCACTGTTTCCTATAATTCACAACAATGATCATTTCTTCAATGGCGACTGCACCAACTGCTTCGCCTCACTCTATCACTGTTTCTGTTAGGATTATGTTTTACTGATGGATGCTCATCTAATGGTGGACTCCATCATAATGTGAGAGGTAGTTGTTTCATAGTAAAACTGAGTCAACGATGTCTGCACAAAGCTGCTGAATCTAGGATATCAAGTTCAGTAACTTACTAATTAGTTTTATATCATAAGAGATATAAATAAACTGTTGAGTCATGATGGCTTGCAAATGGTGTACTTAGATGTAGTGTGGTGATTATTGTAGTTAAGTGTAGCATGGGGAATATTATAATTAGATGTTATGAATATTGTAGTCATGTGCAGTGTGGTAGGTTCAGTCCCACTGTGTGGCACCTTGGGCTATTTTCTTCTATTATAGTCCTGGGCCAAATAAAGCTTTGCAAGTGAATTTGGTAGTAGAAACTGAAAGAAGCCAGTCGTGTGTGTGTGTGTGTGTG
>NC_068990.1:93443962-93455558 GCF_001194135.2 Octopus bimaculoides | reverse complement strand
TGTGTGTGTGTGTGTGTGTTACTGTCTTCTTGCTTTGACATCATGTGATTGTTGTAAACAAGTATTACCATCAATCAGTGGTGTCCTTTGTCTCCAGTCTTTTGTGTAAAACATATCTTACTTGGGAACAGGTGGAGGTTAATGACGGGAAGGACAATCCAGCCACAAAAAATCTGTTTCAAGAAATTCCATTCGACCTGTTGGAACAGGGAAAAGTGGCTCAAATGTTTTGATAATTCTAGTAGATTTTACTTCATGCTTCAAGGTTCAAACTTATTACAGTATTCCCATAACGAAGACTGTAGAATTTATAGTTCTATATTTAAGAGATGAGGAATTATGTACATTATTTACATTTGATGGGCATATGGTATAGTGGTTAAGAGCACTGGCTACTAACCCCAAGATTCCGAGTTCGATTCCAGGCAGTGACCTGAATAATAATAATAATATCGAAAAATACCTTAGGAATTGAGAACCCAGGTTCGAAATTTCCCCAAGACACCTGATGAAGGCTGGAGGGTATATCAGCCGAAACATGTTAACAACAAACAAGATGACGACAAATATCCGTCAAATGCAAATAATGTGTAGAATTTATGTTAATTTTTGTCCATCTGGTACGACATTGAAACAGTAACATTGTTGTTGTTTTTTAGACAAACTATTGCTAAATGTCTCCCTATATTTTGTTCCTTATTAATTTAGACCCCAATATCATTACTGATGATTGACCTTCTCATTACAGGGTGCCAATGCCTCACAGCTGGAAAAAGAGATAGGGTCAGATCAATTCCCGGTGAATGAACATTATTTTGGATTAGTAAATGTAAGTATTTGTACTAGTTTCTTAAATATATACATACATGTGTATATATATATATATATATATATATATATATATATATATATATATATGTATACATTGTCATCATCATCAACATCATTGTCGTTTAACATCTGCTTTCCATGCTGGCATGGGTTGGATAGTGTGCCTGAGGACTAGCAAGCCAGGAGGCTGCACCAGGATCCATTTTGATCTGGCAAGGTTTCTACAGCTGGATGCTCTTCCTAACAGTGGGTGCTTTTTACATGCCACTGACACAAGGCCAGTCGGGTGGCACTGGTATCGACCACACTTGAATGGTGCTTTTTACGTGCCACCAGCACGGGAGCCAGTCAGCTGGTACAGGCATCAGTCATGACAATAACTTCACTTGACTCAACAGGTCTTCGCAAGCACAGTTTATTCCCCAATGATGGAAGGGTACTTTTTAAATGGGCTGGTTATGTTGCACTGGCATAGGCCACGTTTATGGTCTCACTTGACTTGCAAAGTCTTCTCAAGCACAGCATATCTCTAAAGGTCTTGATCACTCGTCATTGCCTCTGTTAGGCCCAATGTTCGAAGGTCGTGCTTCACCACCTCATTCCAGATCTTCCTAGGTCTACCTCTTCCACAAGTTCCCTCTACTGCTAGGGTGTGACATTTTCACACAGCCGTCCTCATCCATATGCAACACACACACACACACACACACACACATATATATATGTAGGGGTGTAACCAGCCCACTTATGCGTACCTTTCCTTCATTGGACACCAAACTCTGCTTGCAAAGACCTGTTGAGGCAAGTGAAATCGAAATTGAAATCAAATGCAATGACAGCATCATTAGATTCTGAAGAACTGTCAAATCCATTCCTGTGTGGAACCCATCAAGGAAGATGATGTTGATCTGTGTGAGAGGGAGTATACACACGCTCACATCTGCATGTTTAGGTTGGTCTTTTATTGATACTTTCCTCAAACGAGATAAATATCTCGTTAGGTGTCTATTCTATTCTCCTTATTTTTCATTTCTGAAATAAGTGAAGTTCATCATAAAATCTTTATATATTTTTGATTTATGTTTTTTGTTTTTCTCAATTCGGCCATAAAATCTTTAATATTCATAGATAGAAGTTGCTATTTTAATTTTTGGTTGCATCTCTTAGGTACAGAGTAATTAATGGTCTACCCCCCACCACTTCCAATCACCTTTCAAATCTATCCCTCCCACCCTTTTTTACCAATAGCCCCTGTCACCACCGCTTCCCTCTCCCCCATTCCCTGCCATACTCCCCCATTCTCTCCTCTTACTTTTCCCCATTTGTCTGCCTAGAACCATCATCCACTCTCTCTTCTATTCTCCTTCAGTTATAGGGTCCACTTTAGGTCCTCACCATCACAAGTTATGAGGTAGTCATCCTTAGTGCCAGTGCCTTGTAATAAGCACTCACCACACACACTGTTAAGTGGTTGGCATTAGGAAGGGCATCCATCTTTAGAAACGTTGCCAAAGTATTTATTGGCTCATAGCTCAGTCCTTCAACTTGTCAGGTCCTGTCAAACTGTCTGACCCATACTAGCATAGAAGCTGGACATTAAGTGACATTAAGTTCATTATAAAAGGCAAACATGTTTGAAAGGAAAGTGGCAGAAGTTGAGGTGTGTCTATAGAGAATGTTTTCTGTTTTTATCGTTACTTGTTTGAGTTATTGGACTGTGGCCATGCTGGAGCACTACTTTAAAGGGTTTTAATTAAACCAATTGACCCCAGTACTTATTTTAAGTCTGGAAGTTATTCTATCGTTCGCTTTTGCTGAACTGCTAAGTTAGAGGGACATAAACAAACAGACATCAGTTGTCAAGTGGTGATGAGGTACAAACACACACATGCACACATGTATTTGATAGCCTTCCACATAGTTTCTGTCTACCAAATTGCTCACGAGTGGTGGCCAGCCTTGGACTATAGTGGGAGACACCTCCTGATGGTGCTGCACAATGGGACTGAACTTAAAACAACTTGGCTTCAAAGCAAGCTCCTTAACCACATAACCAGTTTGGAAATATTTGACCAAGACAAAGTTCAGTTTGTAGTTCATTTGTAAATTAGAAAGAGAAGTAAATTTAATGTCAATTTGAATACATCTGTAGCAGATGGCTGTAACAGCTATATTTTGAGCCTTTTGGTGGAGTCGCCATAGTTATTTAGCTGGCCACTTTTCAGTTATGTTGCTTTAAGGAGAAAAGCCATTTTCAGTGAGGCCATTGTTCTTCTATGCGTTCCTTCTTTATATACGGTTATGCAGCAAATTGCCCAACTTGCGTCCATTCACAAAACTATCATTGTGCATTTGTTTGCGAAAAAGGTCACAATCTTTATTTTGGTTAGTATTTTGAGTAGAAATGTAAATTGGTTTTTCATTGGTTGTTTCTTTGAGAGGGAGAGAAATATCTTGTTTAGAGATTTATTCTATTTATACATTTAATTTTTGCTATTTGTGAAATAAAGGAAATCACACAGACACAGGTGTGTGTGTGTGTTTGTATTCATCTAAAGTTCCCATATGCACACACAAGCATTGGCATGTGTGAATTTCAGGTGAATACAAATGACTGAAATCTATTTTTGTCAATCCTCTGTTAGATCTTGGTTTATTGTCAATTTATGTTTATGGCCCTGGGGTTAGGTAACAACTACAAATATTTTTTATTTTCTGACACATAATGGACGTTTTAATTGCTAACAATAGCACGATTTGAAATTTACTTCCTCCAGCTATTAATAGCTACAATCTCTGTTCTATATACTGTATTTGACAACATATAAGATGCACTTTTTAAATCAGAAAATTATTTTTAAAATTCAGCTCAGGTCCTAGATGCAAAGCTGTGTCCCCCACAAGTTTTAATATACTAAAGACTTTTTTGTTGAATATGCACTGCTGAAATTAGTGTGTATATAACACACTTGTGTGTCTCTTTTATGCTATCAAATACACTAATCCTCCATCTATTAACTTCATCACGGTTCTTAGTTTTTTTTTTTTATTATTTCTTAAATCATCTAAATGGCAATGGGCAGGTTTGAGATTCTGAGATTGTTCTTTTTTGTGATTGAAAATAATTCAGAAAGATTCAAAAGTGTTCACACAGTTTGCAGAGACTTTCTGAAAGGAGTTGCTGGGAGAAAACGTGTTCTTTATTCCTAGACTTAATAGAATGTATTCTTTAGTTGTGTTTTATTCACTATTTTACTGTTAGAGTAAGTGAAATGATCTTCCAAATTTAAATATTTGATAATGATGACTAAACTTTACCATTTCTTCTTCAAAAATCTTCCATTGGTAACCCACATTTTCACTCAGACTCACCATCCATTCATACCACACATCTATATTACTTCTACTTGATGTCTGTCATACCTAACTGTTCTTTCATTTCATTTGATCTCCATGTTTCATGCAGGATCACATTATATATCCAATGGATTATATTCTTCTCATTTCTTTCCCAACCTCCACAGACCTTACACATTCCATGTAAATGTCCCATCACTATGTAGCATCACATTTCTTCAGCAGGTTTCATGTAGTCTACCTTTAGCAGAGAGAGAGAGAAAGAAAGAAAGAAAGAAATCCTTTGTTGCCAACCGAGTGATCATTTTTATGAAAAATTTTCCATCCTTTCTCAGCAGTCTACTCTGTTATTATAGCACCTCCACCCAACGCTAATTAAAACCTCTAATTATCACAAATCATTAACTGTGTGTAGAGAATTATTTTAGTAATTCAGAGGTGCACCAACAAGTTTTAGAGTTCTGAGTTTTTATTTGTTGTGATCTCTTCGTGTAGTCTTGACTCTATTATGATCCAGAGGTTAGCTTTATGTCAGCTCTCCAAGGTAATGTCTTCTCACTTGAATTAAGTCTAATACTAAGAGATACACCCTGTGGTAATCTAGAATAAAAATAAACTTCTAGACCAACCGATCACTCTCATCAGTTGCTCAGTTTCAGTTCTGGTTTGGAGTCATCATCATCATCATCATCATTTAACATCCGCTTTCGATGCTGGCATGGGTTGGATGGTTTGACTGAGGACAGGCAAGCCAGAAGGCTGCACAAGGCTCCAATCTGATCTGGCAAGGTTTCTACAGCTGAATGCCCTTCCTAACACCAACTACTCCAAGAGTGTAGTGGGTGCTTTTTATGTGCCACATATTTACATTATTAAAGGTACATGTTAAATGCTTGAACATCACAAGTTCCTGTTCACTTTTGAAAATATTTTTCTTACTTATGAATCAATTATTATACTTTCTCAAACAAACACGTACATTGAATCACTGTAAGTAAATGACGTGAGTAACAGTTCCATAAATCTTTATGAGCTTCTAATTAGATGTTATTGTCATGAGGCAGCAAACTGACAGAATTGTGTGTGTGCCAGACCAAATATTTTCTTCTGACTCTTTACATGTTGAGTTCAAATCCTGCTGAGGTCATCTTCACCTGTTGTCCTTTCAGGGTTGAACAAAGTACCAACTAAACACTGGGGTTGATGTAATCAACTACCCCCACCCCCACACCACTCTAAAATCACTAGTCTTGTACCAAAATTTGAAGCCGTTATTGTGACGGTTAAGTGTGAAAATTGCTGGAATATTACCAGAGCAAACAACCAGCTAATGTTGACAGCAGCAGTAGCAGCAACAGTAGTAGTAGTAGCAGTAGTAGTAGTGGTAGTAGTAGTAGTAAATATGATATTAAATAAAAAAAAATTTTTTAATAATATCTAACAGACAGGCCCAATGCCACAAGTTTGGGGTGAGGGATTAGTAAAGTAAATGACAATAGTAAGTTTAGTCTTGTAATTTAATCTCTTGACTGTTGCAAGAAGAATTTATTCACCAGAAGATATCATGAAATAAATAGATATATGAAAAGTAGATGTGTCCCCCACCCCGATTGTAACATTCTCCTTAACCCTTTTTGTTACCATATTTCATTTGAAATTTACCAGCTTTGCATCTATTAGTTTCTAAAATAATGAAGAATCTTCTAAAATTCCTGGGTTCAGTCTTTTACTATAGCCCTGAACCTATCAAAGCCTTGTGAGTGGTTTTGGTAGATGGAAACTGAAAGAAGCCCATCATGTGTGTGTGTGTGTGTGTGTCCTTTTTTGGCATTTGTAATAGTTGTAAATGAATACCACTGCCATACAGGCTGTCATTCATTTCCAGTATTCTGCAGAAGCAAGTCTGGTCATGGGGAAATATTACCTTGTTTGGAAACAGGTGAGGTTTGGCAACATAAGCGTCATCCAGCTGTAGAAAACCTGCCTTGATAAATTCCATCCGATCCATGCAGTCATGGAAAAGTGGATGTTAAATGATGATGATGATTATTATTATCCTAGTATTTAGAGCCCAAACTAGCATTCAATTTTGATGGAAGGTTTTAATTTAGATCACTTTGAAAGAAGAATTTTGTTAAGGGGCAGTTCCAGAAGGTTGTCGTTAATTCTAGAAGTAATGGTGACAAATATTTTGTTTGTGGACAGCTACTCCTCATTGAAATCATAGAATTAATAGCCACATTGCATTTCTCATTCATGATTCTTTCATGGGATTTAGTAAAGTGAAAGTTCCATGTTTCACAATGGTTTAGTATATTTTCCTGTTTTTCAGTCAGAATTCATTATTTAGAAGAGTTGTTCCATTTAATTAGTCTTGTTTTGTTTAATTGCTTCAAATCATTTCTTGGACTTTAGACTAAACATAAAACTGAATTTCTAAATAACTTACATTATTTGGCTCATAAATTGACAACATTCCAACACTTTCAGAGTGTTATTTTGTCTTTTTCCTTAAGACAACTTTGTAAATGCTAACATTACAGAGCTATAGTAGAAGACACTTGCCAAAGGTGCCACGCATTGGGACTGAACCTGGAACAATGTGATAGGGAGCAAACTATACACCTGTATACTATCTTTATCTTAAATTCTCTGTATTTCTAACTACGTTGGGTTGTAATTATGCTTGTATTTATTTTTGATTTATAACGAAACAACTAAATAAGTACATGAAATAAGTGTTGTTTAATTTATGCATGTAATGAAGCTCGTTAAGGCAAAGGAAGATTTATGTGGAGAGATAGAAACCACAGTCTTCTCTAATGGTCTTCAGAATGAACGAAAGAAAAAGAACAATGTTTTAGGTTATCTTAAAACCATTTTCTCCTTCATCTAAATAATCAAATGAGACATATTTCTGCAGAAGGGCTTGCGGCCAACTAAATAACAAGTCTAACACCACACTAAATATTGCTGTACATTAGTAATTCTTGTGTGTGTGTGTGTATGCGTGTATGTGTGCTTGCACATGTGTTTTCTTTATCGTTTTATTTACTTTTCTACTGCTGCCCGTATTTTCTACTTCCCACACCAGCTGTGAAAATTAACTATTGTACTAATGGCTAAGTGGTAGTTGGCAAAACGCTGTCTACTCTTAGACTTAGTATCTACTTATATAACATTTGGCTCAGTCTCTTTGATATTAACCACATCTTTCATCTTGGAGAAAATGCTGGACATTTTTGAGAATATCTTCCATTAAGTGATTCACTGCTCACAGTATTTTCACTGATACAATGCCAAAAGTCTTTACGTAGATTTAAGTTACTTTATAAGAGAGAAAAAAAAGAAACAAAAGCTATTATTTATTAAGACTGAGTAATACTGTGTGATAAATAAAATTAAAAAAAGTACTTGTTCAAGAAGTCATTTCAAATCTGGTGCAGGCATGGAGATGTGGTCTCAGGTTCAGTCCCACTGTGCAGTACTTTGAGCAAGTGTCTTGTATAATAGCCCTGGGCCGACATATGAGTAAATTTTGTAAGTGGAAACTGTGAAAGCCCATCACGTGCATATGTGTGTGTCAGTGTGTCCACTGCTTGGCAACTGATATTGGTTTGTTTATATCCCCATAACTTAGCAATTCAGCAAATGAGTTCATTAGAGTAAGAACCACACTCGAAAATAGATACTGGGTGCAATTTGTTCAATTGAAATCTTGAAGGCTGTGTCCCTGGATGGCTGGAATGAATGAAATAAGGTTGAATGGAAACTGTTAAGAGGAACATATCTTGATGTGGTATTATTAAAAATATCACATGGTATTATTAATGATAACAATGGCACAGGTTCTCATCTGACCAACCTCTAGCCTAATAAGTCCTTAGATGAGTGAATGTTTGGGAAACTTAGGTGCAGTAAGCACCACCTTTTCAACTCAGCATGCCTATCCCAGAGATAGTCATGTGTATGTGAGACCACTTTTTCAACCCAGCATTCATGTAGTATGCCTATCCCAGAGATGGTCATTTCTCCCTGCATACATTATTTTATTTTACTCTTTAAACTTTTTTGTTTCAATTTGCTTCAGTTTTGTTTTTCTTTTTTTATTGCAGCAAAATTCTCCTTAAAATCTAGAATTCAGTGATGAAGAATTGTGAAGAAGCTTGCTTCTTAACCATGTAGTCTCAGGTTCAATCACACTAAGTGACACCTTGGACAAGTGTCTTCTTCTATGACCTCAGGCCAACCAAAGCTTTGCAGGTGGATTCAATTGTTGGAAACTGGAAGAGACCAGTCTTTATGTATGTGTGTGTTTGTGTGTACTCTTATCAAGACATCATGTGACAATTGTAAATGAGCATCACCTTCATACTAGCTGTGTTGTTCATTTCTAGTCTTCCTTAAGTATCATATCTGGCCAAGGAGAAATGTTACCTTGCTTGGAAACAGTTGAGGGTTAACAACAGGAAAGGCATCCAACCATAGCAAAATCTGCCTCAAATTCTGTCTGACCTGTGCAAGCATGGAAAAGTGGATGTTAATTATCCTCTTTAAAAACCATAATTATTAGTTCCTTCTATTAGATTGGACTGTATTTTGAAAAAGAATTTTCAGCCTTTTCTTGAGAAGTGTCTGTTTCACCTAATTTTGGGTGAACTAATTTCATATCAGTTAACAGAATTAGTGTATTGTCAGATATTCAACTTTTAGCAATATGATGCATATAAACTGCACACATTAGTGGAATAGGTGATGTAGTTATGGCATAATGACTAGTTATAGGGTATTATGTTGTAATTATATGCTATTATGACAATTTTGGTTGTTCTATAGTAAAATCTAACCATTATCGTTTACATTTATGCTGTAGCTTACTTAGATATATTTTGCCAAAGATTTATTCAAAATAGGCATATTTTATTACATCAATGTAGTTATTCTTTCACTACCCAGCCATAAAAAAAACAAAAAAAAACAGTAAAATACACCAAATCTCTCTGAAATGACACACATAATAATAAATTGTGCTGTATTGTGGGAATGAGTGCGTCTGTCAGCTAACAAGTCCTGCCTGTTTTTTTTGTTAATCCAGCCTTGTGTGCTTAAGAAGTTTGCTTCCTAACTATACTTTCAGGCTTAATCCCATCATTGTTTGGCACCTTGGGTGCCTTCTGTTATAAACCCTGACCTGATCAAAAACTCGTGAATGGATTTGATAGACAGAAACTGAAAGAAACATATCATGCAATGTGTGTGTGTGTGTAATTTCATATTTCCCCCTCATCACATGTATTCACTGACTGTTAACCAAAATCTTACTGTTTATATATAGGTGGTGGTGTTTGTTTGCAGTTCTCCATGTGATCGTCTGTGAGCTGTCTATTGTTTGATAGATTGGGGAACAGGTGGTGGAGGGTAACTGTGAAAGGCATCTGTCTAACGGAACTCTGCCCCAAGCATACAATTGCCTAACTTACACAAGCATCACCACCATCATCATCATTTCAGCATCCACTTTTCCATGCTTGGATGAGTGAAACGAAGTTTATTGAGACAGATTACCTGCTACTGGATGCCCCCTTCTCTTGCTGACTTGTTTCCAGGCAAGGAAACATTTCTCCATTTCTCCACTGCTTGTATGACAGTGACACTCGTTTACAACAATCATACAATGTCAAGACAAGGAGACACAAGCATACACACACTCATACATGCATATATATATATATATATCAATATATATGAGAGTGAGTCAGAAAGTAATGCCATTTTGTTTAGGACAGGTATAATTACCAACACAGGAACATGTATCATACATCAAAATGAAGCTGGTCCTCTGTGAATCACATCCCTACTTCTCAACAGAGTCACCGTTTCTCTCAATAGCAATGTTTCACCTTCGAATGAGAGCATGTATCCCTGCCCCATAAAATTCTGTTGACTGTTCTTTGAGCCACTTCTTCATTACAGTTTTCACTTCCTCATCAGACTATCATCTCTTCGGCCCCATGAAAGAGGGTTTGAGAGGCAAACATTATTCCAGTGACGAAGAAGTGAAAACTGTAGTGAAGAAGTGGCTCAAAGAACAGTCAACAGAATTTTACGGGGCAGGGATACATGCTCTTATTCGAAGGTGGAACATTGCTATTGAGAGAAATGGTGACTATGTTGAGAAGTAGGGATGTGATCCACAGAGGACCAGCTTCCTTTTGATGTATGTTACATGTTCCTGTGTTGGTAATTATACCTGTCCTAAACAAAATGGCATTATTTTTTGACCCACCCTCATACACACACATACACACACACACACACACCTGATAAGATTCAGAGTTCTTTCAGTTTTTGTCTACGAAATCCACTCCCAAGGCTTTGGTTGACCTGAAGCTCTTGTAGAAGACACTTTTATTGATGTATTTTCAAGACAAATGTATTCCAGCATGTCAATTATGAAACTTCTGTCTTGTTTATATCAATAACTTCTCCATTAATAGTCATGTGTATCAGGACTGAAAATCTTCAGAACTATTCAAAGCCAACGTATCATCTATTTGGTCTTGGGATTCAGGGATTGTCTTTTGTTATTTGTTTTGCAGCAGGAGTTCAATCTGCCCTCTTTCAATAACTTGGTGCTCATTATTAAAATGTTTCTGACTGTTATTTGAATGAAACATTAAACTACAGATTCACTTATCTACCAACACATTCACTTAGAGTCAAGCAGCCACCTACCTGTCAATAGATACAGAATCATTTACCTCTACATATATATATACACCAACATATTTGCAGACTAGAATGTGCGAATGTATAACTACATGCAGGCACAGCCTTTTGCTGAGGCAGTAGCATATGGCTTCACGTACAACTTTCTATGCATTAATGTACAAAAACGACAGCTTGAATCAACATTTAGATAATCATTTTAGAATTTATTTATAACACTAAAAATATTTCTTTGGAAATTACTATTGATTTAGATAGATACCTCTTTATATTTTTTTTATGCTGTATATTTTATTTTTATTATTTATTTATTTTGAGAATAGTAAATATGTCACTTGGAAACTGAATATAAATTACAAATCAGTCTCACTGATGACATGAATCTGTAAAGTTCTGTGACAGTTCTATGGTAAATGCTTAGTTGGCATTCACGCAAGCAACCTGCTCACATTTCCCTATTTAACCCTTTGATATGATCTGGGCATTGCAGAGTAGAACCAACAGAATCTGTTTCGTTGAATTTATGCTGCTTGTGTGGTCATTTTTTTTTGTATCTTGGTTTGGAAATTATTCACTCCGTCGATGTCAGTGCCAGCTGACTGGCTCCCGTGCCAGTGGCACGTAAAAAGCACCATTCGAGTATGGCTGATGCCAGGACTGCCTGACTGGCCCCCGTGCC
>NC_068990.1:93427789-93443498 GCF_001194135.2 Octopus bimaculoides | reverse complement strand
TAGTGACAATTATTTACAACTGCCATGTGATGTCAAAACAAGTAGACATAAATGTACACACACACACACACACACACACAAACACACACACGCACACACACACACATACATGATGGGCTTCTTTCAGTTTCTATCTACCAAATCTACTCACAAGGCTTTGGTCATTCCAAGATGATTGAAACAGAAGGTGTCATGCATATTTTTTATCTGATTCAATTGAATCATTAAACATTACCATTGTTCACTTTGCAAATTCACATATATTTATTTTTAAGTGTTCTGTTTTCATTCTTCCTTAAAAGTGCATTGAATAAGCAGCTAAACTTATTTTAAAGAAAACTTCCCCACCACTGGCATCAAATTCCATCATAATTTTAGCTTAATTGCTAAATCAATATTTGAATTCATATCATGCAGAGAATTATTTTTATAATTCTTGTAGTATTTACATCCTTTAGAATATGTTTTTTCTAACTCCATTTTATTAGCTTAAGAAATATCTTCTTTTCCATTCCTATGACCTAATTGCTTTCTGATGTGTAAAGCTCTCCTGCCACATCTCTGCGTCTCCTATTGATGAGATTTCTACGTAGTTCTTACTGCATCCCTTTATCAATTCACTTCACTTTTATTGGGCCACAACCATTAAATATAGCTTTGCAAAACATTCTGAAGGTATAAAATAATAGTAATTCTGTTTTTTGTTGTAAACAAAATTCCAATAGCTGACCCATATGTGTGTCTGTGTGTGGCGGGGTTGTCTTAAGAAAGTGAGAGAGAGATGAAGTTGATGATCACATTTATTCTTCTACGCTCTCCTAACAAATTCTTACTCAAGCAGGAAGCAAAAGTACCATCTTAGTTTCAGGTAGGAGCGATAAAGTTATATTACTTAATATTACTTCAAACGATTTAGAGTTTTACTCTTTCCCTCTCGCTGAAGTGATTTTAACGAGAAGAGAATTAAAGACAAAAGAAAATTTATTGAGCTCTGAAATATTAAATCAGATAACCCCATATCTGTTAAGCTGATATCCCATGGGCATATGGCGTAGTGGTTAAGAGCGCGGGCTACTAACCCCAATATTCTGAGTTCGATTGCAGGCAGTGACCTGAATAATAATAATAATAATAATAATAATAATAATAACATAGAAAAAGTACCTTAGGAATAAGAACCCAGGTTAGAAATTTCCCCAAGACACCTGATGAAGGCTGGAGGGTATATCAGCCGAAATGTTGTGTTAATAACAAACAAGATGAGGACAAATATCTGTCAAATGTAAATGATGTAAATAATTCTTCATCTCTCAAATATAGAACTGTAGTTCCTTTTAACCATTTTATTTGAAAGTATTTAGTTATTTCTGTCAGTGTTCCATACGAGTTGACTATTTTACCTCTTTTCTAGCTTGTCATACCATTTCGCTTCCCAGTATGTCTGTCAATAAAGAGATAAAAAGGTGACTCTATAAAAGGAGCTAGACTGAGAAGTAGCAGTGTTGAAATCCTGCTGACCCTTTGTCTTCACACAACGTATATTGATGAACCCTTTCGATGTAAACCTTTCTGTTTGGTATTGATCGAGATTAAAATCTTCCATCTAAAGTGCAGGTTAATCTATGTTCGAACACTGTCTTGATTTTCCTAAATTCTGTATTATTTTCAAAATTTATTGAAACAAAGTGTATTTCAAGAGAAATTTGGTAACGAAAAAGGGTTAAAGTCATTTCTGTAACTGGAGTTAATGGTTGATGCTTTGGAGTCTAAACTAAACCTACTCCATCCTTGATTCATAATGGCAACATGAAGTGGTTAATATTTTTTTCCATTTATCCACCACAATTACCAATAGGTATTGGAGTTTGCTGCAGAGCCGAGTTTATTCCACTTTTTCTTAAACAGCAGAGCGTTTCATCTCTCTCCCTTGACAGGATGTCATGTTATTGAACTTAGCACAGAACTCACTTGACAGTTATACAATATCCCCTACTGCTTCCCGTTGTGAAACGCGCCTCGTCATGGTATCTATTTATAGCGAAATAACATGTCACAGACATTGCACAAAGTTGGTGATGGAATGAAGTTCCTGAACTCTTTGACCTCAATATTTAACCAGATGCAACTGTCTGGGAAAACGGAATAAGCACAATGTGAACTTCATAGTTTTCATATTTTGTTCCATCCATTTTCTCTGCCCACAATTCCTTTGGGTGGTTAGGGTCCCTAGGTACCTTCTATCTAGGATCCTATTAGATGCAAATGCCATTACACTTTCCGGCTCAATTCCCAAGTGTGACCAATTGAGATTATGGATATTTTCCAACTTCTTGGTCTATTCTTTGGTCTCCTAAACTCGAAGGATTTCTCTTGTGTTCCTTCCTTGTGACATTTTAATTACATGTTCATCATAGCAGAGCTGTGACCTCTCAATGCATAGAAGTAGCACCTCAAACTGGAGAGACCCCTTGATTTCCAGGCTGTGCACCCTATCGAGTTTTGAGATTTGTTATATTTCATTTATCATCTGTGGTGTTATTAATGACAGTAAACTTAATTTCAACGTCCATTTTACAAGGTTATCTACTTAACCAATCACAAACGTAATATGAAAGAGAGAAACCCAGTTTTATAATCTTAAGCAAAGAACTAACGATGTTTGTTTGTTTTTACATTGGTCTATTTTTACTATGCTAACATGGATGATTTCATATTACTGAGGGATTTTTATTTCCACACATTTTCAAAAGTGCAGACTATTTTTTTAGCAAAGAACTGCCAATGAAGTTCACTGCTCGATGCCATTTCAATGCATTGAGCACTGAATGTAAACACACACAACACACACACACATACTTTGCAACCACATGGTTTGGGGTTCAGTCTCACTGTTTTCCACTTTGTGTCTTCAGTTATAACCTTGCTGACCAATGCCTTTGTGAATGAATTTGGTTGACAGGAATTGCCTATCGTGTATGTGTGTGTCTGTGTCTATATATAATGTATGTCTATGTGTGTATGTATGTATGTATATATATATATATATATATATATATATATATATATGTATGTATTTATGCATTGTTTTGTTGGTGGTTTTTTTTTTTGTAATTGTATTTGTTCCTTCAAAGTTGGTCAATGTATTTGATTTGTTTTCCTTTCAGTTTGGAAATACGTGTTACTGCAATTCTGTGTTGCAAGCGCTATACTTCTGCCGTCCGTTCCGTGAAAAAGTTCTGCAATACAAATTACAACAGAAGAACCAGAAAAAAGAAACACTGCTAACATGTCTTGCCGATCTCTTTTACAATATAGCCACGCAGAAGAAAAAGGTTGGCACTATAGCACCAAAGAAATTTATTACCAGGTTACGTAAAGAAAACGGTAAATTCTATTTCTTATATTGTTTTCCTTGAGTAATCTTATATTTTTCTGACATTGTTAATTAATATTTAATGACTGTAACAAATAAACAACATATCTTCAGAACAGAAAATAACTTTAAAAAGAAAAAAAATCTCATTTCAATTCTTTCAGTATTTCATATGGAAACAGACATTATTCAATATAATGTAACACTGAGGTAAACTTGTTTAAAAGGATACCTGTGGGGTTTGAAACATTTTGGCCAAGCCTTTCTGGCGCTGACTCATTTGATATCACACATTTTAATGTTTTCTTTCTCTCTCTCTCTAGCATCTAATTATGTTTCAAATATGAATTAGAAGCAGCTTGAAGTTTATAAACAAAATCGAACACACCTGCTCAAGGTATGTGTATTGTTAGTTCATGGGTCAGCTGTGGTTTTTAGGCATAAGAGAATACATTCTCTATGGACCTGGTGTAAAAGACACCTCAAGTGAGACAACTCACATAGGTCCCTTCTCGGAGCAACAGACATCGATGTTTCGTCATTGTTGTTACTTATCAATGCTGGACAGCAAACAAGACCTGCGCCAAGCCATATCACTGCCTATGACTCTCTGCTAAATGGATTGGGAACCATCTGCTGTACCAATGTTTCATGCCATGGAAAAAAAATCCAAATATGAATTACAAGCAGCTTGAGGTATATAAAGAAATCAAAACCACAGCCAACCCACAAACTAACAACACGCATACTTTGTCTGTGTGTGTGTTTGATTTTGTTTATTATTGACCCTAACCTGTCTTTCAAGTAAAGGATCTCTTACTTCATACATCTTGAGTGGACAATTTGTTGACAGAGGTGACAACACAGCCACATGTGACAGGCTTCTTTCAGTTTCCCTCTAATAAATTCACTTGAGGTTTTGGTTGGCTTAAGATGGAAAGAACATTTGGTTGTAAAACAATGCCTTAATAATATATTCATATAAACCTTCGTAGCATGGAAAAACAGATGTAAAAACTAACAAATATCTATAATATTGTTATGTACAACCAGATTTATCACATGTGCGTACTTGGATGTGAGAAGGCCTTTCACTGTGGAAATAGTCCCAAGAGAAAGTTCTCCTCGTGCTCAATATGACTGGTAACAGACTGGGCTGTGAATGACGACATCAGAATGTGAGACGGGTTTCTCTGTCATTGCAAATCATCAGCTATGAATACTGAATTTGTCTTTCACAGGACTATATAAATGATAGTTCTTATTTATAAGAATAGTAAATAACTCATTTATCCATGTAAGTAAAAATTGGTCAAGCTTGGATTAAATAAGCAGAGTTGCACAAAGCAGCATTGAATTAAATATACTCCTGTACAGTCGTATTTAACCTGTTCATATACACTCAAGTTTGGGAGAGCCTTTTACTGCTGAAATTGGCTCAGGAGAAAATTTTCCTCACAGACAATATGTATGTAAAGACATGAGGCCCTTTGATATTTTGTAAGTGACAACATGCACACTGGAGCTCCCAAACCAGTGCCCTACCACTGGATGTTGTTTAAAGCCATACCCAGGTCAAATATACAATCACCATCATTTAACATCTGTGTTCGTAAGCGTCAGTAATTGTCTTTGTTTTTCAGAGTTGTTTGATAACTATATGCAGCAAGATGCACACGAATTTCTGAACTATCTCCTAAACACTGTGGCTGATTTGTTGCAAGGTAAGACATCTCATTCTCTCACACTATCTCTTCTATCAAAGTTTTATGCCATGGTGGCAGTGGTGGTGAACTTTATTGTTTCATACATAGGCACAACTGCATCGAAATATTTGTCATCATTGTCTCGTGCACTTTTGCTGCACATCAATGATCAACAACAAAAGTCTGCCTGATTAAGTGGGAGTTCTCCCATTGGATGAAGTCATGGCAATACTTGGTTCTGATTTTCTCATTGTGTTTTCTTGGTAGAGATATTGGGACGGTTTGCCATTGGCTTCCCGAACTGGATGGCCATTGGCCCACGAAGAGCACCTCTACCCTTCAACAGGGCATCCAGACATACTCCTCGCAAGAGTAGCAGGCTACTCAAGTGGGGGAGCTAGCTTAGTTACCAACTACTCAACTATGGAACTGCTGCTTGTAACAGGTTTCATCATCCTGTGATATGATCCCTGACCTAGCTTTAATTAAAATCATTTCTTTATTGAAAAATGAACGCAATTCCATAATTTAAACTCTGTACAATGAAGATCATATCTGGGACTGTACAAGAGTCCAAGACATCAAAATATTACAGCATTCACCGTTACCCGATATCACAAGACTCACTGAATATAAAAGGCTGTTTACATTGATAGATGCATTAGACAAGCCACGTTTGTACACATCACTGAACCTAGCATTTATAATATAGAAGTGTGTTTTGTGCCGATGCCAGTGTCGCATAACTGGCCTGTTTAAAGATACCTTTCAATCGTCAGGCAATATGCTGTGCTTCAGAAGACCTGTTGAGTCAAGTGAAATTGTAGTCATGGCCAATGCCAGTACCACCTGACTGGCACCCATGCTGGTGGCACGTAAAAAGCACCATTTGAGCATGGCCGATGCCAGTGCTGCCTGACTGGCCCCATACTGGTGGCATGTAAAAAGCACTCACTACACACTTGGAGTGGTTGTCATTAGGAAGGGCATCCAGCCGTAGAAACATTGCCAGATCAGATGGGAGCCTGGTGCAGCCTCCTGGCTTGCCAGTCTTCAATCAAACCGTCCAACCCATGCCAGCATGGAAAGCGGACCTTAAACGATGATGGTGATGATGATGAGTAATGCTACAGCTGACACCTTCTCCACTTTGCACTGTAGATAGATCACTAGACAAGTGGACAGGTATTGACAGGCTCATGTGTTTATTTAGTGCACAGATGGGCAGATGGATCGATATAGAGGTAGGTAAACAGGTATTTAGATTAATATAAGTAGACTCAGGTATTTATATATAGGTGGGTGGATATTTGGATGGAGGAATAGATAGAAGCACAAGTTCCATAGAATCGATCACACTTTGATAGAGAATTCTAATCATGTAAAGGGAAATAATTGACAGATCTAGTGTAAGTTTATCTCGGAGCTTACCAACATGTTGACGACAGTCTTTTGATGTAACTTTTTGATATAAAAATGAAATATCTATTTGTTATTGTTTGCCCACATCAGTGCTATGTTCAGGAAATAATTATTTCTGATTCATGCCATGTTCAGAAATTATTAACCATTGTTCCAACAACCACCTTAAGCACCTTTTTGAGCTCCATGTGTTTAACATACCTGGACATGCCTTATAAAGTCAGAAAACAGCACAGCTCCCATGACTTTCGGAAACATTTTTTCACAAACTACCTGTATCAGTTGTTAGCTGTCAAAACATTGCATCCTTAAAAAAAACCTCCATGCTTCCTGAAATTCACTAACCCTACACCTGACATCCCCTTCCCCCTCCATACGCATGCACACATGTCTATCCTGACTCATACACTGTTCCCTTTCCTGGCATTTGTACATAATTCTATGTACTGCGCATGCACCTTTGATGAGTTGTAGTGCACCTGAGCACTAGACACAATAATTTCATTACTATTAGTGTAATAATTGAAATTCTTTGGTTGCTTGTGTTAGATGATTATGTTTGAGTTTTGTTTTAAAGCAGAGAAACAGGGTAACCGAAGTAAATCAACAGTTGGAGGTGTTGATATCCATCCGAAGGTTGCATCAACATGGGTTCATGATATTTTCCAAGGAACGCTAACCAATGAAACTAGATGTTTAAATTGTGAAACAGTAAGTCTTTAATTATTTTCTAATTGCTAATATCATCACCATTATCATTACTTCGTTACGTGTGGCTCAAATGCAGCTAGCTAGCAGAATCAGTAGAGCATTGGAAGAAATGCCACCAGGCATTTCTTCCAATTCTGAGTTCAAAATTCTGCTGGAGTTGAGTTTGCCTTCTTCCTTTTGGGGTCAATAAAATAAGGACCAGTAGAACTCCGGGGTTGATGTAATCAGCTAATCCTCTCCATTTGAAATTGCTGGCCTTGTGCCAAAATGGAGAACCCTTTTATCTGGCTTAGATGAAAGTGCAGTATGTATGACCACCCTTCTGGATCCTGTATCATCTTGTTAGATCCAACATCTTTGTCTGTCCTTGTTTGTCCCCTCTATGCTTAGCCCCTTGTGGGCAATAAAGAATTAAATATGAAGACTCAACCTCCAAGCTTGCAGTGAATCTCTTTATAAACAGCAAACTGTATATCTAGTGTGCCAGTGGTGTGACCTTGCACCAGCTGCATCAATTTCCAGCTGTTGAATCAGTCCATAAGCACACCCATTTACTGATTCAGTGTGAAGTCTGTGGTAAGTGCAGAGACGAGCAAGGCATTGCGGAGACAAGTGTTGTTTGCTCTGGTCACTGTGGTAATTGCTTGGAGATTTATCTGCTCTTCTTTTACCCTCTGCCATAAATTTTGATGTTTTATCTTCATAACTAAAGCTGTGCAGAATGAGGCTTTTAACACAATTCACATTATTATGCCTGTTATATGTGTGTGTGTGTGTGTGTGTATATAACAATTTAGCTAGGTGTAAAATTCGCCTAAGGGATGTTAAATATCCGAAGAATTTACTGGTTTATATTACCTATATCAATAACAATGGTATTCCAATAGGTAAATAAAAATATACAGTTTATTAATATATAAATATTAATAAGAAATGAAAAAACAAAACAAAACAATAAATCAAACAATTATAAATTCAATTCAATTTAAATATTTTATACAAACAAATGATACATTAATAAAACAAATTTTTTCAAGAATAATCAAATCTGTTTAAATATGTAATGGTGTTTGTATAAAATATTTAAATTGAAATGAATTTATAATTGTTTAATTTATTGTTTTGTTTTCCATTTCTTATATATATGTGCATGTATGTATATGTATTTACATGTGTGTATGACTTTGAAATGATTTATTATGTCCTTGTATTTCAGGTCAGTAGTAAAGATGAAGATTTTCTAGATTTATCTGTTGATGTTGAGCAGAACACATCGATAACCCATTGTTTACGAGGTTTTAGTAACACAGAGACGTTATGTGCTGAACACAAATATTACTGTGAGGTGTGCTGTAGTAAACAGGAGGCTCAGAAAAGGTTTGTTGTCATTCCAGTGATCATAACCAACTCAAACTCACACTTTCTACCATGTTCCCCGTTTTTTTTTTGTTTCTTTTGTGTCTTTGTTGCCATATGCATTCGCTAGCTTTCTTACAAAGGGGTCTAATGCTCTTAGCTTAGACTTTTTTGGGGGCAACCAGATCGAACCATCTCAAGTGTAACTGCCAGAAATGGTCGTGACGTCTGGCACTTGACTGAGGAAAGAAAACCAAGAACGACCCGTCCTTTTTTGCCTGTCCTTCTGATTGTTGTTTCTCTTGTCCGCCTTTGTATTGTCTGTCTGTCCGAACGTTTCAATGCCCTCTATTGTGTTTTTGTTCCAATTGATTTTTAATCCTTTAGCATTCACTTTACTCTCTCAAATGTATGTGATTATATATTTCCAAAATGACACTGTAGGGTAGGTATGAGAGGCAGAATCTGACCACTTTCAACATGAAACTGGTAGAATATTTGATATGAACATTTTAAATGATAAAGGACTAAAAAAATTTTGTGTAACATTTTTTAAAACAGCATTTTTTTTAAATGGTTTAATTTCGCATGAATTCTTTTGTTTCAGAATGCGAGTCAAAAAATTACCTCAGATTCTTGCCTTGCACTTAAAGCGTTTCAAATATATGGAGCAGTTGAACCGCTACACAAAACTTTCCTACCGAGTTGTATTTCCTTTAGAACTACGTTTATTTAATACCGTAAGTACTTCTGTTTATCACCACTTAAAACATAGTACATATATATATATATATATATATATATATATATATATATATATATATATATATATATGTATATGTATATATTCTTAATGCTAAAAGCACCATCCAAGTGTGAGCTAATCTTGATTTAATTTTGTTATTGCCAATGTGGCATTGTATATCTTGACACAATGCCAGCATTACCATCTCAATGTTTAACAGCAAATCATTGGACTAATGATTAAAGGTTTCTAGCATGACTAAAACAAGACTTCCTGTTAAAAGGACAGATAAATCAATCATAGGATCAACAACTACCTTGCTGTAGTGAATGGAAATCCTCAAGATGGGCAATATGTAAACATATTTTCAGCTCACACTGTATAGTGGTTGGTATTAGGAAGGGCAGCATTCAGCCGTAGAAACCAGGCCAAGTCAGACTGGAGTCTTGTACATCACCCCAGCTTGCCAGTTCTGGTCAAACCATCCAACCCATGCCAGCATGGAAAACGGACGTTAAAGGATGATGATGTCTAATGTATTTCTACAATTCCTGTATTTCTGTCAATCATTGTCTATAACGCAAAAAAACCCCAAAAAACAAAACAATCTAGTTGATTTTGTACCTTGTTAGAAGCAATTAAAATTCGATTAAAAAGTTGCTTTTCTTTTTCAATGTTTCTAATTCTTTATTCTTTATTCTTTATTCTAATTCTTTATTCTGTTGTTTTTCAGTCTGATGATGCATATAATCCGTACCGACTGTATGACTTGGTAGCAGTGGTGATTCATTGTGGAAGTGGACCTAACAGAGGCCACTACATCAGCATTGTTAAAAGCCATGGCTTCTGGTTACTTTTTGATGATGATATTGTTGATGTAAGTTGTGGTAGTTTTCGGGGGGGGGGGTTCTTTATTTTAACCCTTGTTTGTCCAGTTCCATCGTCATTTGTCTTTTCAAAATATAAACACCTTTGTAAATACAGCACAAATAGAATAATGTGTTACAGGCCATGTAAAGGTCAGTTATTAATTTGGCCACTGTATGTGGATTACATGATATTGCAGTAAGAAGGCCAGTTGTTAATTTGACCACTGTAAATAGAGTATGTATTGACCCTTTAGCATCCAGATTACTCAGTCAAATGTAATCCTATTTATTCACATTATTTTGTGTTAGTTATGCATTGTGTCATTTCTTCAAGATTGACCTTGTCACATAGCCTGTGAGAGGCAGGATGTGGTCAGTTTAACTGCTAAACGGTTCTGTTAGTCCACTGACCGGTCCCGCTTGTACAGCTTGGTAATCAGACATCTGCAAGTTATTCGTTTGTTGAAAACCTCTTATAGATAAAAAAAAAAAAAAACCTGTATGATACTGGAACCATCTCAGGGCAGCATGATGTACATTACTGCAGAGATATTACAAAATTCTTAACTCAGCGAAAGATATTTCTTTACAATTTATTAAAGAATTATTATGGAAACCACCATAACATAGCCAGAAGACATTCTTAACAACTGTGAGATAAAAGAATCAAACAGCAACCAGTATTTAAAAAAAGACTCTTACTATGAACAGACTGATAGACTTGACTTCTGTGTCCTTATATTTTCGAAAATATAAGGACACAGATCATGTCGTACAGCCATCTGGAGATGATGTCTCCTGGGGCTAAATTACAGCAACATTTGTCCTAAACCGGGACTGCCATGTTATGTTGGCAAATAATCTTTACTCCAAAGAACTCAGTACATTAGTGTGGCACCAGTGTAGTCAATAGCACCCATGCTCTTTAATTTTGTTTCACTTATTGCTACGAGTTTATCTTGAATTTTATTCTAAATTTGTTTTCCTTATTTTACAGAAAATCGATGCAAGTGCAATAGAAGATTTTTATGGTCTTCCCTCAGATCTCCAAAAGAATTCCGAATCTGGTTACATTTTGTTTTACCAATCATGGGAATGAGAACAGTGCAGCAGCTGCAGTTGTTAATTGACTTTAAATCTTTCTAGAAGACATGTTCTACGACCAGTTCCATTATCGGACTAACCAGTGTTTGGGTGAATGCAAGATCACTCCGAAGCAATACAGATTTTGCATCAACCGGGCTTTCAGTTTTTTCCCCCCTGAAACCTCTTGTTAGCAATGAAGCTGGTTTGGTTGGTTTGTTTCTTTCTTCAGCACATCTTCTACTAGCTACTGCTGCTGCTGCCCCCCCCCCAGCTCTTTTTACATCTAGATGTTGTTGTTGTTATTGTACAGAACAACAACATTACCAAAGACCACAGTCACAACAACAACAACAGCAACAACAATACTAGTTATATAACAGAAACAAACAAAGCATCTGAAAGAGGTAAACGATGTTATGAAGTGTTCTTTTCCTCTTCCTTTGCTCCCTGTGAAAAGCTGAAAACTACTTCTGAGCTTATTGCTGAGAAGACGACGACGACCTCAGACTCAGCCCATTGTGACTACTTACAAACTGGGTAAAGGTGGAAAATAACAAAGCACCTACTAGTCTAACCTGCCAAACTGTTGGTCTTACAAGGAGGATTATGCTAAAGTCTATGCTCAGCTAACAGTCTTATATGGAGGTCTATCTAGAATTGTCAGTCTTATATGGAAATCCATCTAGAACTGTCAGTGTTATGTGGAAGTCTATTACTGAATGGTCAGCCTGTCTTGGAAACCCATCCAAAACTGGCAGTCTAGCATGGAAGTCTATTCACAATTGTCAGTTTAACATGGTAGTCCAATTAGAACTGTCAGTCTTGTATGGAAGCCTGTCCAGAACTGTCAGTCTAATATGGAATACTATGCAAAACTGTCAGTCTTGTATAGAAGTCTATTTACAGAAGAATCAGTCTAACTGGATGTGTCTAGTCTAATATGAAAGTCTATCCAGACCTGTCAGTCTTAATATAGAAGTTATTCTTGAGCTAACAGTGTTATAAGAGTATGTCGATGTCTCTGTTGAACTGTTAGTCTCACAAAATGACTTCAGTTTATTCTCAGTTTTTGCTGAGCTGAGAGTTTTATATAAAAGTTTTCAATAATCAGCTGTAATCTGTGTTAAGTCTTCTATCAGACCCCCCACCCCTCGCCACCAGATTTTTATATGAATATTTATTTACTCTATTTATGAATTAGCTCTCAAAGTTTTCTTTTAATAATAACTATAATAATTTTTCGTATGTAAAATATTCAGCACGTTTATTTAAAAAAACGTCATTTTTAACTATTAATGGTTGAAAACATTTCAAGTAACTCCCCTCTTTTTTTTTAATCCTTTTTTTTTTTTTTTTTTTTCTAATTATTTCCTCAACTTCTATTTGCCTTTTGTGGGCTGTTCTTTGTAATATTTGCGAGAAAAACCATTGGCAGCAGTAATACCCAGTATGTAGAATAATTTTATCATCGTCTTGTGAAAAAAAAACCCCCAAAAAAACAAAAAAACTAAAAAAGAAACTTTACCAAAATTTTTTAATAATCTGTTTAAGATTCCACAATAAAAATATGTGTGACCTTGGTTGATATATGCACGATAGTAGCTACCACAGTGATCAACTATTATCATATAGCAGGACATGTGATATTCTTTATTTGAAGTTGATGTAATTCTCATCTATTTGTTGGTTCTTCCCCTGCTACAGTAACAGTTTTGTGAAATTATGAGTTTTTTTTTTTTATCCCCCCCCCCCTCCAACCCATTGTTAAATAATGTGTTGACATCAAGATGTATCGAGTTTTGTTTCTTTGTTGAAGTGTTCCCTTTGTTTGCCGTCATTATTCTTCAATATAAGCCCCCCCCCTACCACCACCACCACTACCATCATGGCTACATCTTCAGGGTCTGCCCTTTATTTTAAATTATATTGCTAAAAAGGGGCCACTATGTTAAAGTTTGTTGCTAATTGAAATCACCTCGATCTAGGGGAGATAACTTCGCTAATGTTTCTTGGCAAGTTTTTGGGTGTTTCGTGGCGGTGTCAAAATTTGTAGATTTGGTTTGCATCTGGTACGAGATTCCATTTATTGTTTAATTTATCTTTCTGTGCCTTTCTCTCCTCCTCGATCTATCGATATGTCTTTCCTTTCAAAACTAGAACTATGTTACAAGTGATATTTTAAACGAAATGTGTTTTTTACACATAAAAAAAAAAAAAACATTGATATTCTTCAAATTTAAGTTTTTTTTTTTTAATACTTAATATAATAATTTATTCGCTGTAGATTCTACAGAAAAAGGAGAAACTATTGACTGACATCTATTACATCCTCACTAGAGCTAATAATATAAATGTGTTCATATTGTAAATCATTAGCAGATCTGTTTTGATTAATTTACACCAATTATTCTAATATGAAAGAAACTGCCCCTTCCAGGAGTCCTCCTTTCTCACTGTCAATAGATTCAACTCCCTCTTTCTGGTCCCGGTCAATTGGAGCTATTTACTTCAGTAATCCCTCTTATATCAGAGTTCAAAATACAACCAGGATCCACTTTGCTTTTCATTCCTTCCAGAGCTGACAGAATAAGTACCAGTCATAGACTGTTGCTTATTCAATCGTTTGCCTGCCCCGTGTGATTCACAGGACATACTTTCCTCACGTCCATGCATTCATAGTATGATACACATTCCTAATTTCTGTCAACCACCAGAGTCAATCGAGACTTAGGAAAGAGAAGCTTTACATTACTCGGAACATATGAAACCTGGTCAAACTAAAAGTCTGAAAACAAGCATGGACAAAGATTTGGACAGGCAAAAAGTTAATTAATCCAAAAAATGACCATATATATATCTAAACTATGTATCTCAGATTGAAGCCTACGGCTCATTCAGTTATATACCAAAATTAAGTGTTTCTCATTTGTTTAATTTATATGAACAATAATTAATTGACAATTTATTTTCTATATATCATTATATAAAACTCTGTACTTTTAATTAGTATTGGTTGTGATGAGAATGAATCAACACTAGGCTAGCTTCTATAGTTACCATCACCCCGTCTTTATAAGAGCCCTAATAAAACGGACATTTCTTATTTCAGAATTCTGCTAAATAGTACTTCTTTAAATGGTGTGTGTGTGTGTATATGTATGTATGCATGTGTGTATATATATATATATATATATATATATATAAAGTGATTGATAGACAATATTCTAATCAATGAAATCTAATTTTAGTTTCTACTCTAACCACCATTTCCTTTGTTGTAATTGTTGACCAATGACAGATTTGTTTCATTTGTTGCCTCACTTCAAACATTTCCACCACCCCTCATCAAATCCTTATTCAGTTATGGTCCCTTAACCCGTTAAACTGTTTCATAGCAAATTCCTGTTGCCCTTTGTGTGTGTGTGTAATACATATATAAAATTACATTTTATAGAAGTCATTTTAGCCAGAGATATTCTCTTCCCATTTATTTCTTAATAGTGCTGTTCACTATGCTTTGTAAAAAGGTTTCATCAGGCTTTTGCAACTTAATCATTGACACAATTATGCTGCATATACAATGTGTATGTGTGTGTATTATTAGTGTGAGGCCCTACAGAGTGCTTATCCGTTTCACAGGTCCATATGTTGATAGAGCGACCCATGGGATTTCTGAAACAGATGAGCCCTTCTTGGGGCCTCTTGCTAATAATAAAATACACACTCTGTACAAGTATGTATTGAGTAGTTAGAAATCTGATCTTCCCAGATCTAAGCTGGGCATATCCTGTGTATATATGTGGGATACACCCAGTTTACATCTGGGAAGATCATACACACAAGCACACACACATGCACACACACACACACATGCACACACACACACACACACACACACACACACAAGTACAGACAGTTCTCATCTTTGCAAGTTGTTTCAAATTATTGCTTGTTAATCTAGAACTTGTAAAGTAGAAGGCATTTTCTCACAGACCCAAACATCAAAAGAAGGTCATCTCTGATGTCTCATTAATCTTATTTGGTTAATGGAGTTATCTTAGACAGAATGGCAGCAAGTTTGATGGTGCCAGCAACTGGAGTGTCAGGGTTGCCAAGCCTCACCAATATATTTTGCTGTTTGGCTCAGCTGACAGGTCTATTGATCTGCTTGCAGATAGATTTTTGAACCATTTCCCCCCGAGTTCCATGCAGTTTAAATACGTTCTTTTACTCTTTTGCTTGTTTCAGTCATTTGACTGTGGACATGCTGGAGCACCACCTTGAAGGATTTTTGTCCAACAAATCGATCCCAGGATTTATTTTTAAGTTTAGTATTTATTCTATTGGTCTCTTTATCCAAACCGCTAAGTTACAGGGACATAAATACACCAACATTGCACATATATATATATATATATATATATATATATATATATATATA
>NC_068990.1:93426783-93427708 GCF_001194135.2 Octopus bimaculoides | reverse complement strand
ATATACGATGGGCTTCTTTCAGTTTCCACCTACCAAATCCACTCACAAGCTTTTGGTTGGCTCAAGGCTATAGCAGAAGACACTTGCCCAAGGTGCCATGCAGTGGGACTGAACCCAAACCATGTGGTTGAGAAGTAAGCTTCTTACCACACAGCCACATCTATATATATATATATATATATATGTATCTAATAATTTTATTTTTTTGTGGAAAATTCTTGTTAAGATGTAAACTCAAGATGTAAATCTATCTTTCAGAAAACAAGAACTATCCATGTGTGTGTGTGTGTACTCTTGTTTAATTTCGACTGTTGGAAGAAAGAGTACCTGATACCATAACAGAGTCAATTTTTTGAAGCTTCACCAGTTATGACCCCTGGCTGATATAATAGTAGAACCAGTGGATTTTCAGAAATCTTAGCAGCACATTGGGCACAATGCCCTGTATTATTATTTAAGTTTAAGGCAGCCAAATGGCCAAGTCGAGTCCAGCTTTGCACTCTGAGTTCAAATTACACTGAGGTCGACTTTGTCTTTCACCTTTTTGGAATCAATAAATAAAGTTCAAGTCTTTATTGGAGTTGATTCTGCTTTTTCTGGAAGAAATCAGCTTTGGTCAGACCTGGAAAGAGACGGGCTCCACTTGGCCTAAAAATGCCCTAAAAAATCCTATTTCATGATGGTGTCCCTACAACACAGTCAAAGAGCTGAGGGCTGAAGGCAAGGCATTATAAAATACACACACACACACACACACACACCTTTCTCAAAATAATAGTTTAGTTCCATAACCAATAGACCCACAGAAGCTTATCTTCCTCAAAATATTACAATGTATTCTACATGTTTAATAGCTGTAATGGATCTTATCATTCCTTCCTATCATTAGGAATGATTTCCCTTGCTTTGTATACAGAAAAAAATA
>NC_068990.1:93426005-93426426 GCF_001194135.2 Octopus bimaculoides | reverse complement strand
ATATATATATATACATATGTGTGTGTGTGTGTGTGTGTGTGTGTAGATATATATATATATGTGTGTAGAGAGAGCAAGAGATAGAAAAGTTGACCAAACAGCAACATAAGTATTCCAGTCCTTACATATCATCCGTGTTGCTATATTTGATGCCCTCAAGTTCAAAAACGAGTATACTCAAGTAGTGTAAATGTTTGTTGTCAGATACAATCGACCTGTTTGCCCCACCCCCACCCCCATCTGCTCCTCTTCTGTCTCTTTTGTCTGCCTGTGTCTCTTCCACTTTTGAGCAAAATGCCTCTCTTCATAAAATATACCTGTTTTTAAAGCATTCTCTTCTGTTTCTGAATAGTTTGTTCTAGATTTCTCTCTCTCTCTCTCCATCCCCCACACACTTGTAGCTTTTTGTGTTGGTGCAATT
>NC_068990.1:93423119-93423872 GCF_001194135.2 Octopus bimaculoides | reverse complement strand
CTTTCCCCCTCCCACTGTACCCACTGAAGAAAACAAAACAAAAGATAACCATCAAACAGAATAAAGAAGAAATATTTAAAAAAAAATACACAAAAAAATAAATAAAAATGAAATGAAAAATCTGTAAATTCTTGTAAATGTAAATTGTTGCCACATTTTTCTGTATAAAAAATGTTATATCATTTTAGAAATGGTTGTTTTCTTTGTTATTCCATAAATACTGACGTTGTTGTTGTTGTTGTTATTAAGGTGTCAAGCTGGCAGAACCGCTAGCATGCTGGACGAAGTGCTTGGCATTCTGAGTTCAGATTCCACCGACTTTGCCTTTCATCCTTTCAGGGTCGATAAATTAAGTACCAGCTATTATCATCATCATCATCATTATTATTATTCTGAAAGACTCTCGGATAGTTCTTAATTACCAGTTATTCTTTACTCAAAAGCAGGCAATAACAAATCAGCAAAGATTCCAAGTACTGCCTCCTCCTGTAACTCAAAGAGACAATTATTATTATTTATTCGTTCATTCATTCAATCGCTCTTATTCAGCTCCTTTCTTTCTCCATGCCTGACACAAAACATCTACTCCAATATCTGCAAACCCACTGCATGACCCACAATAGTATATACACCTTGTGTACTTTTAACCAACTCTAGAAGCTGTTGACTGGTCACTTCACTTAGCTGGTCAGACAGTCATTAATATATAATCAGTATCTAAAAAAAAAAAAGATAATTGTCAAAGAAAGCCAA
>NC_068990.1:93409356-93423109 GCF_001194135.2 Octopus bimaculoides | reverse complement strand
GTTGATTATTTAATGTGTCTACTCCAGTCTCAATACAATTTCTACTTGAAACGATAGGGTTTGTCTAAGATAAAAACAATGTTTCTATCAATATTAACTGCCTCACCTTCTGTTCTCTCTACCATTACGACTGGTTTGAAGGAATGGCATTGGCAGAATGGTTAACAAGTCCGGCAAAAGGTTCAGCAGCCTCCATTCCAGTTCTTTATATTCTCAGTTTGGTCTGGCAGAAACGTTAGCACGCTGGGTGAAACGCTCAGTGGTATTTTGTCCGCCGAAGTTGACTTTGCCTTTCATCCTTTTTTGGGTCGATTAAATAAGTACCAGTTACGTGCTGGGATTGATGTAATCGACTTAATCCCTTTGTCTGTCCTCGTTTGTCCCCTCTGTGGGCAATAAAGAAATATATTCTCAGTTCGAATATCATTGAGGTCGACTTTTATCCTTCTAGGGTCAGTAAAATAAGGACCAGATGAGTACTGGGGTTGATGTAAGGGACTTTCTCCCTCCCTTAAAATTGCTGGCCTTGTGCTAAAATTTGAAACCATTATTAGAACTAGTTTGGGTAGAGAACTGGTGGCCTATGATATTCTTGTGTTGTTAACAGGTCTACATCATGATCTTCAAGAATGCTACCGAACCCTCACTCAACCTATTTGTAAATAGGTACCATGAGGAGGAATACTTTACCACTGTAAGTAGCTGAGTAAATGGAAATACTGGGCATCTCATGGTGCTAGGACACCTTTTGTTTATTTATAAGATTTCCTAATAAATGTGTTCGATCCAGTCCTCATTACTTGGTTACTTTAAAAGTAGCCCTTCCTTATGAGTCACCCTGCATTATTGAACCATTCTCTGTTCGCTTGCTGTGCTGGGCCAGAGCCCTCCCAAGGGGCTCTGAAGTGTGGACGGCTATCGACCCTTTTGAAGTGAATGCAAAGAATCACTAAAAGATAAAAATTTCTGATTAGGAAAGGTTAATAAATCGAACACTCGTTATGTTTGTACAAGATAAATGAATTTTTGATTAAGTGATACAAAAAAAAAAGAAACAAAAAAAAAACTGGGGTATAGGGAAGGGAGAGTGGGGGGATATTAGAAAAACTGATGGTTTTTATCTGAACATAAAATATTTATCACTGTTTATTGTTATGTTTCTCTTCCACTTGAGGCTGAGATGAGTTAAGAGACTTGCCCAACAATAGAACAGTAGAAATATCATGTCAATCAGTGAGTTGAAGTAATAATGCTGAAGGTTGTTTTATCAAGAGTACAGAGGGAGAATAATATAATGGTGTCAGATGCTGCTGGGGTTGGTGCCAAACCATCAAATGACTACAACTTGGTCCAACAAGCGGACAAAATGCTCTTGAAGATCAACTGCAGGTGTAGTTATGTGGTTAAGAACTTTGCTTTCCAACAACATAATTTGGGGTTCAATTCCACTCTGTTCCACTTTGGGTAAGTAACTTCTACAATAATCCTGGTAGGTGGAAACTGAAAGAAGCCTGTCATGTGCATGCATATGTGTGTGTCTGTGTGTCCGTCCCCATGTCTTTACATAGCACCAACATCATAAAAGCAATGTCCTTCATTTCTAGTCTTCCATGGAGATAGGTCTAGGCATGGGGAAATATTACTTTGCAGAGTAGAAATGAGTGAGGGTTGGTGACAGGAAGGGCATCCAGTCATAGAAAATCTGCCTTGAAAAATTCTGTCTGACCCATACATATCTGTGTATGTCTCTGTAGATATGTATATATATAAAGTGAAACCCTAACTAGGCAAGTCAGGTGTAGTTTTGGTAAATTGAAGGGAAAAAATGGAATTGTTGAAGGATGCATTAGTGTCCTGACAACAGACAACTGCCCTGGGCAGTTTATTCAATGCTTCAACTATTCTGAGGGTAAAAAGATGTTTCCAACAGCCATGGGTGCAGCACAGGTCTTTTTTTATTTTCTTTCCATTTTGATTTTATAAGCATATTCATGTTCTTACCAACATCTTTTAAGTTGATATACAAAAGCTAATGTATAAATGCATTAGGGTTTCACTTTATATATACACATCTGCAGAGGCATACACACTGGCTTTGTGTATTTGCACAGAAACACTTTGTTTTCAATGTTTATCCATAAATTTATAAAAATTCAGTCTGTGTTTACTCCTGATCGCTAGAGAAAAAGGAAAAAATATAGTGAAGTTAGTGTGTTGTAATCAGTAGATCAGCCGGCAAGCAATAGATATGGGAGAGCAGTCAGTGAGTTGTGTTTTGTTTAGATGTTAATCTCAAACTTGAGTTTAGATGAGAATAACATTACACACACACACACATTTACAATACATATATATACATGCACACACCCCACGTATATATATATATATACATATATCCATATATATATATATATATATATATATATATATATATATATATATATATATATATATATATGGATATATGTATGTGTGTGGGGGGTGCATTTATGTATATGCATACATTGTATACATATCTATCAATCTATTTAGTTATATGTATGGATGGATAGATGTATATACATATGTATAAATACATATATATATATATATATAAATATATACAAACATATGATGTACATACATACATACATACATACACCCTGTAATTATTGAGTCACTGGGATATGTAATACACTGCCTAAATACCAATCTTGAGAAATTAAGCTTCTCAAAACCAGAAAGGAGAAAGCTAATTCGAAGACTACAAATCCAAGCCATCACTGGAACTGTTAAAATCTGTAGAAGTTTCCAGAAGTGTATCATTTAAATATATATATGAGCATGTCTAGATATGCAACTATATGCATGAGAAGACACACATAAAACATACAAGTCTGCACATACATACATACATATTTATTCGTGACTTGAATAAATAAAAGATAAAAATTCTTTAAGACTAGTGAGAGAGAAGACACCCTCAAAAGAGGCAACCTGGCCCATATAGACTCTGTTAAAGGCCTCCAAAGGTGTCAGGCAGTCGTGCTAAACTGGACGGTGAGTCAAGTCTACCACCCAACTGGCCATGGCAGGATTCGAACTCAGAACGCAAAGAGCCAGACAGAACAAATACTGCAAAGCATCTTGTCCAATGTCGTTTTTTAATTTTTTTTATTTTTACAATTTCCCTAATCCGCTGCCTTGGATTAGTACTGAAAGGGTCGAAAGGCACAGTTGACCTTGGCACGATTCGAACGCAGAGATGGAACAAATACGTTTTATTCACTCTGCCAGTGAGATGCCTAGATCTGGTGCAATGCTAATGTTTATACAGGAGAACGCTTAATTCATTACCCAACTACGAGTAGAGGTACCATGGACAGCGAATCTAAACAGTATTTAAATAAATAAGAAATTTTTTTTATCTCAATTAAAAATGCTGCCAGAGTGGAGTTCAACTTTTTTTCTCTGACTTCTACGAAACTAGTATTGGAAGGGTTAATTCAATCGACCAATAGCTTATCTGTAATAATTTAAAAGTAAATTACGTTATTGGTTGGACCTGGGAGGATACGAGAAAAAGTCAATTACAGAAGAGAACGAAATCTAAACACTGTGAAGTGTGTATGTAATCCAACACCTCCCTGTCTCAATTGCATCGCTCGAATGTTATAGGAAACTGATCGATAGAATGCAACAGGATGTGAAACCTGGGAATATCGATGAGAGAGAGAGAGAGGTGGATAAACAGCGGAGGCTGCAAAGAGAGAGAGAGAGAGAGGGAGCAGTAGACAAAAAATAGATTAGTGAGAGAATGAGGGGTTATTAGGAGGCCTGAAAGAGAGAGAGAGAGGGGTAGTAGAATGGAAAAGGTAGAGAGAAAAATAAGTAGCTTAGCGAGAGAAAGAGAGAGAGATAGAAAGAATGACAAGTAAGTAGCTTAAGTGAGAGAGAGAGGGGGGGTAGAAGAAAGAGGTGAGGAGTGAGGGTAAGTAGTAAAGTAGGTTTCACGGTGAACATCACCTGAATGTGTTAATTGGTGAAGGTGGGAGAGATGGTGATAGGAAGAGTTGAGAGAAGTGAGGAAGGTGTGTGAGGAAGAGACGGAGTAGAAAAAGAAGGGAGTCGCTGGAGGCGGTGCTGGAATCACGGCAAGCACATGGCTTACTGAAAGATGTTGCTCCAACAACTTACTGGCTTCAGTCGTTGTCTTGCAGTGCACCAACGACAGTGCATCTGCACACACTGTTTACCTGGGAACCACCAAACACTGACCTTTCACTCGACCGGCTGTTCAAAGTGTTGACCACCAATTTCCATTCACATCTTAAATATACAACAGCTTACATCGCGGCCAGTTTCATCGTCTCCTTCCAGCTTATTGTTTAAATTACTAACTTGTAGTGAACAACAAACAGATAAATATTCATTAATATCGCCTCTATATTCATAGTGAAACTCTTCTTCAAGCCCGCTCTGCCAAAGTCCAGTCAAAGTAATTGGAGAACACAAGAAATAATAATAATAATAATAATAATAATAATAATAAGACAATGTACATTAAAGAATACAGAATATGTATGCCACTGTCAGTCGAAGAGGTTTGTTCCACTCCATCTAATCTATTATTATTCCTTCTTTCTTTCCACATTTATGTCTGCCACTTACCAAGTCTCATCTCAAACCCACACATGATCATCACTATTTCTTTTTCATTTTCTTAATCAATTGTCATTGTTTTTTTGTTTTTTTTTAAATTTACTAATGATTATATTCACTATTTTGTTTTATATTAACCATTTCTGTGCAGATTTTTTTTAAAGATCTTATTCTTCATAATGTAATAATATCTCCATAAAATTTTTCTGTTACATTTATTCTTATACCCCCCCCTCTTTCTCATTACACGTCTAATATTGTGGATTTTTTAAGTCCATTTAAGACAATGCAGTTATATATAAATATATACGTACACACGTGTGTATATATATGTAACAGTGTGCCTCTACAACATAAGGTAGTCCCATCGTTTCTAAGTAGGAAGTAAACAAAATGAAATTCACAACTGTATCACGTATACAGTGTTATACCTTATGTCTATGGTTTATATTTAAATCGAACAGCATTAACTGAAGGATCATCGCTCAGTATATTTAACTGAATGAAGTATGATATCTAGTTTTGTTTTTACATAGGATCGATTGACAGTGATTTCCAAGTTTCGGTTCTGCTGCTTTCGTCGCTTCCTATAAATCTAAGGAAACTGAACCGAAACTGCGAAGTCACCGTCAACTTGCACATGCACGTATATATATACACACACACACACACACACACACATGTGTATGTATATATATATATATATCTGTGTGTGTATGAAATTTGTGCATCACGGCTGTATATATTTTGTTAATTAATATCGGAGTATTTTTTTGTTCAAAGGCCAGAAGGAATAGGAAGATACAGGTGTCGAGAACAGTCTAAGACCTCTTCCTTAGTTCTCGATGCTCTTTTGCTGTCTCTTTTATTGTCTGTTGACAATACAGACTAGATTTAAGTGTTTATCTCGAATAGTGTCTCTCTGCAACAACTCTCCTCCTTTGCTTGTCCCCAGTCTCATTGTTTCTGCCATTATAACGAGCAAGGCAACTCTTTCAGCAGTTCTGACGGTTGATTTTATTACAATATCGATGTACTTAAAGTTAAGATTTTCTCTAGCAAGCACTCTCATGGTATTCCTTAATCGATTGATACACTTCTTCTTCTTCTTATAGTAGAAGAATTTGAGGGCGAAAGTGCTCAGCCTTATATTTCACCTGTGTCTCTTCCAACCAATGACCTGCTAGAAAAAGCAGCCAAAATCTTGAATCACACTCTAGAATCTTAAATAAGAGATGTATTCCTAAAACTATAGGATGGTCACGCCTGAAAGCTTGCGTTCATAAGTTTGCTCAATCAGGATTAACCTGGGGCTTCTACAGTTTCATTCGTCTCACCTGTACATTATGTAAAACCTTATGGATAGGCTAAGCAGGCACTGGCCTCATTGAAACAGACAGGATGGTTGAGGTTAGCACACAAAATGAACGTTTATGCTTTATCCAAGTTGAAGGGTTTAATAACGAGTTTCACGTAAATGATCGCATTCTCTTCCCTCCCAACACTCTTTCCTCAATGTTTTTATGAAGAGAAATTATTGTGCAAAGTTTTTCAACTCGGTTGTAACCAGTTGATTCAATTTCATTGACGTCGCTAATGTCCTTGACATAACAATTTTTTTGCCTTTGTGTCTGTAAGAATTTCTAATGGTTTTTAGAATGTTCCAAGGCTTGAACTTAACTCGTATCCTTTACCATCTGTAACAAGGAATTCGTTTTCAATTTGGAATTGTTCATAGGTATTTGTCAAAATTTGCCTTCTTTTGACAATACGTTAGGAGTTTTCAACCCGTGATTTGGGACGAATTCTCTCCCAGTGTCTGTGCTTCATTTGAGCAACTGGTGTACATTGGAAAGATGTTCTTCTTCTCTTGGCATTATGAAAATCTTTGTTTTGTTTGGTGCCAGGTTTTGCAAGTTCCTAGATACAGACTGGCATAACATTGGTGTTCATCTCTTTCAGCCGTTCTCAATAATCCCTGCCTTCCAGGGAATAGATTTCAGATGTTATTGATCTTTACACATTTTTGAAGATAGCTGTGTCTTTAATGTTAGAAACATCAATATCAACGTGTATTCTAGATGGAGTAGAATCATGCTTTGGTTATAATGTAATTATTGTGGTTGTATGTCACCAAATCTCATTTTTACCTGCCGTTAAGAAATCGTTATTGATTTTTCTTCTTACATTGTCACAAGACCATAATATACCGTTTAACCCCCGGTCAGTCCTGACAGACTAAACCTATGATCAAAAGTGTTCTGGCTGTAATCAATCAATCTTTTCTAATGTATTATACTTTATCAAAACCATCAGTGATTTTGAGGAAGATTTGGTTGCTTAGCGATTATGCTTGTGGAGACCATGCACTGAACCGACCGACCCCAGAGGAGGTACGGCATTGTCAACTTTGACAAGATTTGAACACAGAATCTGAAAAGACACCAAAATCTTCTTTTCCAATTCCACTATTTTCTGTCCAGAATTGTTACTACCGAAGTTTAAATTTAGCTGAAGTCGAGCACTGGTCGATCACATCTACTCCGTCTCTTCCTCGATGTTTGTAGCATCATCCCAAACATTACAAAATAACCATAATGGACATGAAACTTCTTTGTGTTCGCTTGGATGTTACTGCATCTACTGTGAATATAACTCTAGTCTCTCTCACTGGGATCGATGGAGTTTTTCTCTCTCACGCAGCCTTTCACATATATACAAAGATCTCTCTCTCTCCAGTAATGGGGATGGGTGGAGGTACGCAGTGAGGACACTATTCCCTTTTCAGTTCATTCTCCATCCTATCTTCATGGACCTTAGCATAACCCTTAGTTCCTAACATCCATTTCCATCATTCACAGTTACAACTATTTATTATGTGTGTGTACACACACACACACACACAGACAGACAGACAGAGTCTCTTCCACAAACACATACATCACTGTCATACAAGTACAGTCTCTGTTTCACAAATTATATTTCTCCCTACATGAACACTGCCTCTCTCACACACACACACACACCTGTATATACTCATACCTAAGGTAAACCTGCCACAGTCCCCAACTCACCGTCACTATTTCCATCACTCTTCATACCCCACAACCATCTCCTTACCCTGTTTCCCTGCTGTGAACGTCACAGTTCTTGTGGCACAAAACCAACGGTTTCAATAATCTATGCATTCTTGTCTCTCTACATTAATGGCTCATTCATTTACTCGTTACCATTCACTTTTTTCTTTTTACACATTCTGTTTGCTCGTGTGTGCACACGTATTTTGCTATGCTGTATAAAGGTGGGTTGGAGTTTATCCCAGATTTCTAGATGCTGAGAAACTCTTCTCTCTCTGGATTCCACCTCAGTCAGTCTTGGAGTGTCATCATAATGTTGTTTGAACCAAACTTTGCGAACTAACAAAACATTCACTTATACTGTGTACAGCTACTTCATGTAGCATCTATTTCCTGCCATGTGGATTATACCTCCTTATGGTACCCATTCACAGCTCTGTAGTTTATACCATCATGTGGTACTTATTTACAGCTATGCAGAGTGTACTTCCTCTTGGTGCCTGTTTACAACTAAACCAAATTGAAATGAATGCCTGCAAGATCTCCCAGCCCTGGCCTCCACTCCTTCATTGTCAGTCTGGAAGGCTTGAAGGTGGCAAGCTGGCTGAATCATTAACATGTTGGCCAAAGTGCTTAGCAGCATTTCTTCTGACTCTTGATGTTCTGAGTTCAAATGCTGCCCAGGTTGACTTTGCCTTTTTTTCTTTTTGGGGTCATTAAAATAAGTACCAAGTTGAGCACTGGGGGTTGATGCAATTAATTTATCCCTTCCCCTAAAATTGCTGGACTTGTGCCAAAATCCCTGGTGCACCAGTGTTTGATAATTACTGCTACAGCTTTAGTGTCGAAGTCTTGTTAGAGCAAAGGGTGACCGTGCTTGGGTATGGGTTTCTAGGCTGTGTGCAAATAATAATAATTGCCATGCATGAAGTTGGATCTGAATCTGAAGTGTGACTGGACCTGTTCCTCATCACAGCCAGTTGAGAGGGAAACTGGAGCAACAAATAATGAATGTACCAAGACTACCTCTATGTAGTCGCATAGACTGTTAGAAATAGCAGTCAATGTTCCTTCAGATCACAACCTTGCATATTATAAAAAGGAAGCACACATTACAGGATATAGTCCAAGAAAAATTTGTATAGGAGTTAATGGCTGTGGCTAAGGTGTTTCTAATTACAGGTCTTCTTGATCATAGGTTGATCCTTGGATATTTTAATTAATTTTTTAAAAAAATGAAGAAGGCAGCAGGTAACAAAACTTTGGCATTATTAATCTAGTCTTTGGAATTAACATTAAATTTTGGTGCAAGGTTTTTAATTAGATCACTTTGAAGCAGGAGATTTATACCACAAAATCAAGGGTGGTCTCATATGGATTGCTATGAAAAGATGAGATTTTATAGTCAATATGATCTAAATCTACTACAGAAGTTTACTGTTAATGTATAGGTAGTGGTGGGAGAGATTTATTGGTAGACCTTGTATTATTATATAATGATGCACAACTTTAATCTAAAACTTGTTTTACTACATTCACACTCAATAATTGCCCCACCGACTGACTGCCTTACATACATGGTTTGTCCAGTTTGTCCAGTGTCAACATTTTTTTTTTAACATTTTGTTATATTGATGTGAAATTTAAATGAGAGTTTCAGCTTGACACGAGATGCAGGGTGGGGGTAGGGTAGTGAAACATGGAGAGGACTACATGTGGTGTGTAGGAGATGTGGGATGGGGGTAGGGTAGTGGAACGTGGACAACATTATGTGTGGTTTGTGGTTGTGAAGTATGTGCTGTGTCTTGTGGGCCCTTTATGATATGTAGGTTAGGGTTAGGGTTAGGGCTATGAATGGTCAGTGCATGCACATGACTTGCAGAGAACTAAACTCAGTCTGGTCCACTGGATGTGCCATGCTGCTAATAAGAACAGGTTTAAGTTAGTAGATGTGTATCAAAAGATATAGGTTGATGTAGACAGAGTAAATGTGTTGGAGATATATATATGTGTGTATATACATACATATATATATATATATATATATATATATATATGAGAGAATGATGTAAGTTGATGGTGAAAAGTACTTTATTTTGAGAGAGATAAACAGAGAACAGAAAACTCATTAAACCAGGCCTGCGTATATTTAGATGTATGGTAAATTATAGTGTTTGAGACCTGCCCAACCCACACTTGTAAGTTCATTGAGAACACACACACACACACACACACACACACACACACACATCTTTGCTGTATTTAAAACTCTTTATGTCCTCAACATGAATCTCACAAAAGTCAACTTTGTTATTTATCATTCTTGGAGTGATGAGATAAAATACCTGTTGACTTGTGCGGCTGATTGAATCAACCCCCCCCCCCCCCGACTCGGAAAGGTGTGGTCATGTGTGTTTATTAGAAATTGCTTACTTTACACAGGAATGGAGAAAGAAAAGTAGATGATGATCAAAGACACGAGAGAGGATCATGTGTATGACAAGGAACGAAGGGATGGGCGACATTCTTTCTCAGTTCTACATGTATGCACATGTACGACCGTTGCACAAAAGAAATTAATACACTGGCAGCTAAATGTTAGAAAGAAAGAAATCATTGGTGTGTGGTGGGGCAGCGTTGATGATTATCAGAAGCTCACTATAAATGTGACCTTTAACGCTCTTGTAGTATTGGCTGACCTTTGCCCTACTGTCCTAAAATGCTAAAAGCTAGTAATATTTCTCCTAATTATATAAATATTTATAAACAGTTCTCCCCACCGTCAACAAAAAATAAAAACATTTATAAATAAAACAAAAAATAAGAACAAAAAAGGTTTTTTTTTTGTTCTGTACATTCTCATGAGGTAATTCCACTTTCATATTGAATTAATCTCTGTTAATCTCTGGACTAGAATAATCTGTTTCTGTGAGATTCATGTAATTGTTTGCTGTAAGCTGTGTTGAGATTATCTGCTGCTCAGATGTTTCCTTTATATAATCAAACACTTTGATCGTAATAATCCCTAATAATTCTCTCCTGATAGGATTTTCTCTGCTATTCTCTCACGTGCAGAACACGTTCTCTTCTCTCAAATAAATGAATCTTTTATCTCCATTTTTTGTTTTGTCAGTCTCTTATTTTCAGACATTTTATTAGCTTGAACAATAAACTTCTTCAAGTTGATTCATTTTCAGTTTCTGAAGAAAAAGAAAGAAATATATTCTGTTTACCATTACCCATACCTCCCCCCACCAACTCTACACTAACATTCTAATCTGCACCAATTCCACACTCAACATTAACACTGCAGTCCACTTCAGCACCATTCTCTGTAACAAAAGTACACTTCACACCAAATTGTACACTGATGCAGCACTCCACTCCAAAGCAGCCCACCACACCAACATCACGCTCTGCACCTCATTAACACTCTACACTAAACACTGCATTCAAACACACACACTCACACACACATTCTTATATGCCAGCACTCATATACAACACCACTCCATTCCATCCCAACATCCTACCTCAGTTTCTAGTTTCTTTTCCATCTAAAGTACAATTCTGTAAATATTGAGGCCATTCAAAGTTGATTCTCACCAAAACTAATGATTGTACTTTTGTTGTTAGTAGAGCTATTTACTGGTAGAACAGCGTAACCATGGTGATTTCTCACTGACATAATCCACTTTATGACTCTTGATAACTGACGTTATTTCTCTCCTCCCTAAATACAAACCTCCATCATTTTACTTTATTATTCTTATGAACCAGTTTCTATTTCGGTGCCAATGTTTACCGTTCTGTAGACTATGAGCCAGTAGAATCATTAGAATCATTAGCATTTCGGACGAAATGCTTTCTGGTTTGTCTTCTGGTTATTTCCTTTCGGAGTTCAAATTTGGTTGAGGTCAACTTTGTTCCTTTTGGTGTCAATAAAATGAAGTACCAATGAAGTACTTAGGTCAATGTAATCACCTTGCCCTTCTTCTAGAAATTGCTGGCCTTGAACTCTACAATAGGCTGCTATCTCATTTCAGGGAATCTTCTGACTTTCGTCTCTATCCACCATGAAAATGGGGTTTATAGTCCTTATGAGTCCAAATGCTCAAGACTACCCCCCCCAAGCCCCTCCACCTCCTGAAGTTTATTGGCTTTCATTTCATTCAGCTTTTTTTTTTTGTTTCTGTATTCAGAAACTAAATTGTGAAAAATATCTTTGCTTCTTCAAAGATAATGGTACCTTAATGGAAAAATTCTTGCAATTCTTTAGAATATTAAATAAGCTATGTTCCACATGTGATTCAGTTGTCACATTGTGTTAGTAACTCCTAACTTTAAAATAAGTTCAAACCCTTGTAACTAATGCTACTGTTTAAGTCATATATCATTATTATTATTATTATTATTATTATTATTATTATTCATATTTTGTCTAGCAAAGTGGTGTGTATTCTCATTTAATTACTCTAACTCTTCTTTCTGAAAATATATTCAAATCCAATTTAAGAAGGTCATTCTGTTGTTTACAACTAAACAAACACTTCTATTCGTTTAAAATATTGTTGGGCACAAACAAGTGTGGCTGTGTGATTGAGAAGCTTGCTTCCCGACCACATGGTTTCAGGTTCAGTCCCACTGCGTGGCACCTTGGGTAAGTGCTTTCTACTATTGCTCCAGGTTGACCAAAGCCTTGTGAGGGGGATTAAGATGATTGCTGTTTTATAATTCTTCAGCTGAAGAAAGTTAACACAAAACATTAGCTAAATTGACAGATACACCCTAGAGTCTTGGGTAAATGTAGACACATTGAATAATGTAGTCGTAGTTGCTGCCTGAAAAAGACAGGATGATCATGGCTGGAACACCTTTGGTTTTTTGTATAGGTTTGCTCAATCAAACTGACCTTGGGCTAAATGACAGCCAGATTCCTTTCATTTGTTGTTGTTGTTTTACTCTAGGTCAACCCTGATAAAATAGACAAATGTGCAAAGACAATCCAACTTTGACCACTCTGTCTTTTTCAGTTAAACCACATTATCTTTCTTGAAAAGTGTAAGGTATAATGTGAAATAAGTTTGTCTGCTCTTTCGAGCAGATTAACTGACCATAAGAGACTCTCATGTTGACCTGTGTTTCTCTGATTTGATTGATTTTATGTGAGAATTATTAGTGTTAATTAATTATTGCTTGTTAAACAATTAACTGTATCCAGTTCACTACTCTATGGTTTTAAGGTCAACTAGTTTCACTGTTAACTTTGTCTTTCTTTCCTACAAATGAAGTAAATTAATTGAGATAGAGTATTGATTTGATTAACTATATCTTTCATTAATCAACTCATTATTTATAATTGTTATTGTTGTTAAACTGGTGGTGCAGACTGTAGAGTCAGTAACACAAGTTATAAGAAAATCAGGTTTGACGCCACACTGTCCACAGTTCATCAAACTCATTAATTTAAATGATGTAATTATCATCAAACTTGTGTCGTTTATTCTACAGAATATGTTCTCAGCATCCACAGTTGAGCTGAAGTACAGGATCCACATCTAGTTTGAGATTAATCATTTACATGGAGAAAACTTTGGGGAAAGACATCCATTTTGTTTGTAGCTTTCATCCTGATTCAGTAACAAATCTCAATTCATGTTTCTGCCAAGTTTTAAGAATTAGCAAAGCCTTGCGAACGGATTTGCTAGATGGAAACTGAAAGAAGCCAGTTGTGTGTGTACACATATATGTGTCTTCTTATTTTGTCATCAAGCCTTGGACAAGGGCCGACTGATAGACGAGGGAGTGTTCCTGGTTGATTAGCTTTTAACTCTACAGCGTTCAGATTATTCTGTCCAATGTAATGCTTCTTTATTCACATTGCTTTGAATTAATCATGGATTATTATCCTGTAGCTTTGAGATTTTGATGATGTGTCAATGACATTGCAGGGTAGGTGTGAGAGGCCAGATCTGGCCAGTTTAAATGCTAAAGAGTTAAGGAGATCATACAGTTAATGATTCAGGAGGAAGAGA
>NC_068990.1:93406912-93409256 GCF_001194135.2 Octopus bimaculoides | reverse complement strand
ACATGTGTGTGTGTATGTGTGTGTGTGTGTGTGTGTGTGTGTGTGTGTGCCCCTTTCTTTTGATATCACATGATTGTTATAAATGGATGTTACTATCACACAAGCAGTGTCATTCGATTCCAGTATTCTGCATAAACATGTCTGGCCATGAGAGAATGTTGCCTTGCTTGGAAACGGGAAGGCCATGAAGACATAGAAAATATGCCTCGGAAAACTTCGAAGCCACCAGAAGAGAAAAGGAAGAAATCAGACGAGAGGAGAGAAAGGCTGAACAACATCAACCATGACCTCCACCAATATTACCATGCAGTCAATGCCAAAGACTCTTCTATGTAAGAATTGGTCAACAGTCATCAACAGCATCACCATAAAGGAAGCATTCAGCTAAGAAGAAAATAAATTCTTGGATATAGTTGTTTAGCTCAGGTCATCTTTGATTTTTGATGAAAGACATTCCAGACATGACCACCTCATCTATTTACCAAGCAGAGTCCAGTGCATCAAGAACTACATCAAACGTATACTTGTTTTACTCATTTCAAAAAGAAAATGATGTGCATACATACATACATACATAAATACACACACACACACATATACACACATATATATATATAAGAGTCATAGGTGCAGCACAGCTAAATGGCCAAGCAGTTCACTTCTGAACTATGAAGTTCTGGATTCAGTCCAACTGCATGGCATTTGGGGCAAATGTTATTTTCTATGTGAGGTGAAACTATATTTTGATTGAAATTGGGTGGACAGAAACTGTATAGAAGCCCATCAGGTAGATAGTACCTGGAATTCAAACGATGCAATCTTCTCATCATACACTGAGTTAGAGTGAATCTGTTTGGGAAGTGTTAAGAATACGCATGTCTGTGGAACGCTCAGCCACTTAGGCGTTAATTCAGGAGCAGATAATCCAGTTGATCAAACAGCCGAATCTCTCCTCACCATTGAATGACGGAGAAAACACTACCACCACTATATACATGCAGATATTACAGTGTGGTGTGGGAGCAACATCAAATCCAATTACGGATTAGTATTCAAAGTTGCTTTCTAAACAGATTTGTGAATTATTTTACTACAAAGACAAATAGCTGTGAAGAACAGCTATCTCAATACTCAGAAATAAAACCATAAATCCCAAATATTTCTGCTAAGTTCCAAAATAGCAACCAATCCTCCACAATTGATGAGGCAGCTTGTTTTCCTTTCTTTTTTGTTTTTCCTTTTGTATTTATTGGATTGATGTTGATCCGAGGGAAGGAGCTAATCCCATGGCCTCTACAGGACCTTTGAGATCAACACAGTTAATGATGCTCTTTTTCAGCTGTTGCACTCCAAAAGCTGCAGGGAAAAATATACAAAGTGAGGACATGTTAGGGAAGAAGGACTGAAGTGATTGAGGACACAATGGAAATGATGGGAGAAGGAAGGAAGCCTTGTGTGGTGGGAAGAGCAGAGTGGTGATAGAGGACGAAGAAAGCTCAGAGGATCAGAGAAGAGGGAGAAAAAGCAGAGAGAGGAGACAACATGTCTGTGGGCCAGAGATTAGGGTGTAGTGGGGTGTGATTGCATGCTAATCATTGAAGTGGCTTTTTTTGTCTTTGAATGCAATCTAGAATATCTGTGTGCATAGCAGTGGCGCCACAACACGTGTGCATGTGTGACAGTTCTTCACTGAAAGTCACACTTAAGACTTGCAGTGAGTTGGCAGTAGTGGGAAGCTGGCTTTGCAAAATGGTTCTTGACCATACAACCATTCCAGCATGTGTGTGTGTGTGCACGCATGCACATACACATCTCTGAATGTACATATATATATATATATATATGGCATAACTTCAGTTCCTTGTCGGTAATGTAACATTAACATTCTTCAATATAAAATCAGCAAGTTTTTGAGAAATCTGAGACATCACTGGAAGAAATTTAGTTTTTCATTTGGAAGTTATTAAGATCAATTTCAATAGATATCCATGGCAACTGGAGATTATCTGGTAAAGTGCGTGTGTATGTGTGTGTGTCCCCTCTAACCTCCTCTCTAACATAAACACAGTTAAGATGGCATTTCTGTTATTGAAACTCAACTTCACAAGTACCTGGAGGGGGAGGAGGAGGAGGGGGAGTGCACCTTCAGTCATAATTACAATAAACACTTCACTACCGTTCTTACCTACTCTATCATCATCATCACCACCACTATCACCATTTTATTTGCATATAACTCAAGCTTTACCAACACTATCATGATGATCGTCACTTGCACACAAACACATACATACACATTTGAAGCTCTCACACACACACACACACACACACATATATATATATA
>NC_068990.1:93395632-93406310 GCF_001194135.2 Octopus bimaculoides | reverse complement strand
ATATATATATATATATATATATATATATATATATATATATACTCACATACAGACATATTTTTAGTGAACTCTCTTGTCATAGACAACATATGAAGGTTCTGCAACATTTTGTTCGACAACCTGCACAGCTAATTCAGTTATAGTGCTCAAATATTCGTGCTGCATGGCCAGTACCTCCATTAAATTGACCTTGTCTGTACAGGTACACAGTGTGCCACGCATCAGCTGTCAAAGTGATGTGTGTGTGTGTGTTGGTAGATAATAATTCTTTCTAATTTTGGTGCAAGGCCAACAGTTTTGAGCTTGGTATGGTTTGAATTCAGAATAGAAAAGTCCAGAACAATACTTTCAAGTATTTTGTCCAATACTCTAATGATTCTGTCGTAGCAAAAAATAATAATGTGCCAGGATTAATCTGTGAAATCTGCCTTTATTATCAGACTTGTTACCTTGTTGGACAACAGTTTATTAATTTATTTATATCTGATGTCATGACCATCCTGTGGATAATAATAATTGGAAGGTCATCTCTATGAATTGATAATAGCTGACTTTATGGAAAAATTCCTCAGGAGAGCATTCTGCACACTAATTGCAAATATGGTAGGGTATTACATATGACCTTCAACAAGTTGTAAAATTTTGATCAACTGAGAATGATCCAAGTAATTAGTGCACTTAAAAACTCCCTCTAGAGAGGTTTAAAATGTTGAACATAATGCAAGCAAGGTAGGTAACTGCCATGAGACCAGTTGATTGAAACTTTTGGACAGTATAGACAATCTTGCATTGCCTATAGGGGATCTCGTCTTCCCTCTATATAGGGATGGACATGGCTTTGTGGTTAAGAAGCTTCCTTTGCAACTACGTAGATTTGGGTTCAATTCCACTGCAGGACACATTAAGCAACTGTCTTACTTTAGCCTTGAGCTGACCATAACCTTATGGATGGGTTTGGTATACAGGAACCGTGTATACATGAATGTAGACGTATGTGTATGCATATATATATATATATATAAATATATATGTATATAAATGTGTGTCTGTGTCAGTTTTTGTCCCCCACACAAACACAGTTTGACTACTGGTGTTGGTTTATTTATGTCCATGTAACTGCATTTTAGCAAAAGGGACTGATAGAATGTGCTAGACTTTCAAAATAAATACTGGAATTGATTTGTTTGGCTAAGACCCCAGCATGGCCACAGTCCATTGACTGAAACAAAAGTAGAACACGTATGTATTTGTGTTGTTGCTATTCAACTTGGTACCTTGTCAGTGTTTCCATGACATTCTAGAAAGTCCTAAATGCTAAACTGATAAAGAAGCTATTGTTAGTGAAGGAATTGGTGATTCTCTTCCTTTGTATTATGAAGATTACTGGTGAAATGAAAGAAAGAAAAAAATTATAGTGTTTTGTCTTTTAATTATTATTTTCAGCTTGACTGTAAACCTTTCACAGCAATTTAATCTCACACTATTTTTAATCAACTGCCTTCAGAATAATTCTCCTCTTCTTTCTTTTCCAAACCCCTTCTCTCTCTCTCTCTCTCTTTCTCTTCTCCCTCTCTCTCTCTCTCTCTCTCTCTCTTTCTCTCTCTCTCTCTCTCTCTCTCTCTCTCTCTCTCTCTCTCTCTCTCTCTCTCACACACCTGTAATTAATTCCATTTCAAAACCTATCATCTTGTCTCTTTTGTTCCAGTAGCAATTATGTTAAGGTTTTATACATTTATTTCCGTTTTTTTTTATTGTTTTGTATTGTTAGATTTCCTTGTAAAGCAGACGACTTTCACTGCAGATTAAAGTATTACATGATCATTTCTTTTCTCCTCTACATTTTCAATCATTCCTGACATCCCTCTCGGTTAGTTTTAATAACTCTCTCTCTATCATTCTCTCTCTTTCTAATTTCCACCAGTTCTCTATCCTTCTCACTGTCTCTCTTTACCATTCCCAATATCTCTGTCATTCTCGCCATCTCTCTCTCTCTCTCTCTCTCACCACATCTCTCCCCATCATCCATTGCAGTTAACTTCTTGTAAAATATGTCACCTCTTCACCTATAAAATCTTTAATTACTCTCACTCACCAATCTGTAGATTACATGGAAATGAGAAGCTTTGATAAATTTACACATATTTATTATTATACCTAATTTACATATATTATTTATTCAATCCAATTTTACATATCTTTATTTATCCTCCTCAATTTATTTACATTATTTGTGACATCCAATTTACTATTCTTTACGTTCAATTTGCATATATTATTCATTATTCTCAATCTTGCCATCTTAAGATGAAATCTTTCTGCAGATTTCTCCTCAACCAGCTTTTTTCACCAAATAAAGAAATCAAAATTAAACATATATTTTTTTTTTTACTTCCTCACCATCATCATCGCCATTGTTTATCATTTGTTTCCCGTGTTAGCATGGGTTGGATGGTCTGATAGGAACCGATGGGCCAGAGGACTATGCTGAGCTCCAGTGCCTACTTTTGGAAATGGTTTTTCTATGGCTGGATGCCCATCCTGATGGCAACCACTTTACAGAATGTATTGTGTGCTTTTGTGTGTGTGTGTGTGTGTGTGTGTGACACCAGCCCTTAGAGGGGTCCCCTATTAACTTACCTGACCCCCATTCCCCTCACCTGAGACAGGTGAAAGTATGATTGAGGAACAGGAACAAGTGTCTTGCTGAAGCGGAGGTGCCTGGATGAGGGCTCATGTAGGAAATGTTAACTTCTCTTACAAGAAAATAATTTGTGTGACTTTGTGGACATTTGACCATTCTTATTTACTGTCACAGACTGTCTCTAGTTTCTGCAGATTCTACTGTTTTACTTTGATATTTGTTTGTCTGACCATAAATGGACAAATATGGCAGAATTAATACAAGCGAAGGCACCTGGCCTTGTGGTGCTGCACTCATGATCACAAGATGCTAGCTTTTTGATTCCTGGGTGGTGTGTTGTGTTCTTGAGCAATATACTTCATCTCACATTAGTCCACTCAGCTGTGAATGAGTAAACCTGTGTGGAGGAATGGTACCTTGTTCAAGAGGAATGTTCTGTTCTCAGCCACTTGTATACCACAGAAACTGGGTAACCAGTTCTATGTGTCCTGGAACTTGAGACAGTAATTAAGAGGATTTATGATGATCTAATAAAATGTATTCCACCACATTTTGTTCTTCTTCAATAATTTAGTTCATTTGAATGCCATGAATTAGGAGCCATTCCACAGACCAAGCCCTACAACTTTATTCCTTTCCAATTCATTATTTTCCGGTTATTTCCATTCCATACCACATTGCACATCACTTTGTTCTCCAATGGCTCCAGTTGCCTGTCAGTTTTTCTACGATCAATGGTCGTTGGTTCCTCACTCAGCCTTTTTCCATTCCCTGAGAAAATGGTACTGTGAATGATTGTGCCCCACTCAACAACCCTTCTCAAAGTTTAATGTAACCAATTCAGAGAATGTTAGAGAGACGAATCAAGACCCATTCATTCCAATTCAGGGCTTGATTGGTTATTTTAATTATTGAACCTGGAAAAGTGGACATTAAAACGACGATGATGATGATGATGATGTGTGCTGGAAGCCAGAACAAATTCTGCAAGACATTGTGTTTGGTTAGAATTCTGAAATCAAAATTTATAAAATGACAGAATTATCATAAAGACGTAGTCATTAATATCAGTTGAATTAATAAGATATTTAGTTCCAGCTGATGATGTTTACTGGCTCTGACGTTGCTCTGGTGTCACATAAAACAAATGACTTCAAGTGAGACATTTCAAATGTTTCCCAGCATGACACAATGGACACTCTGGAGTCTTTAATGTCATTCCCAGTTTGGTTTCCTCTGTTGGCCTGCTCTGATGGATTCTTCAATATTGCATGAACTGGCTGAAGAAAATATTTTATTCTAGAAAATTCCCACTTCGATTTAGACACACATTTTATCTATTATTTACTTACTTACTTATTTACTACTACTACTACTACTACTACTACTACTACTACTACTACTACTACTACTACTGCATTGAACTGGCTGAACTGTTAGCATGCTGGGCAAAATGCTTAGTGGCATTTTGTTTGTCTTTACGTCCTGAGTTCAAATTCTGCTCATGTCAGCTTTGCCTTTCATCTTATCAGGGTCATTAAAATAAGTACCAGTTGAATACTGGGGTGGATGTAATCAGCTTACCCCTCCCCACCAAATTACTAGCGGTGTGGCAAAATTTGAGACCATTATTATTATTATTTTACATATCTTTTGCATTGATGAAAATGACTCTCATGAGCTGACAAACTCAGTGGCATGTTGGACAAAATGCTTTGTGCTATGTACGTCAGCTCTTTACATCTGAGTTCATATTCTGCTGAGGTCAACCTTGTTATTCATCCTTTCCAGATTGATAAAATAAGTACCACTCAATGATGGGGGTCACTTACATTGAACCCACTAAAGTTGCTGGCCTTGAGCCAAAATTTGAAACCATTATTCTTATATTTTGTGAAATGGTCAAAAGCTGCATTATTTCCTTGTAAGTCTTACTTTTTGATTTCTGATCATACCTTGGTTAACTTGGTCTTTTATCTTCACAGAATCGATAAAATAAAATCTCACTCAAGTCGTGGGATTGATATAATTAACCATGTCCTTCTCTAAAATCTAAGGTTTTCTGCCAATATTAGACCTGCATATTATTTTGTTCTGTTCACTGTGTAAAGAACATCAAAATTCAAAAAAGTTTGTCTTCTAAAAGCTGGGTTTTTGGCAAGTTTCTGTAATTTCTCATTATAATTCACACCGTATTTCAAAGCAGACACAAGTCTGGCTTTGCTAGCTTTAAACGCTTCCTTTGGATATTAAAAATAATTCTTCAAATTATTTGGCTTGTCAGGTTTTCTTTGAAAACCAATCTGTAGTCTTTAAATGACACAAAAATGATCACAGACTGTAATTATATGTAATTGCTCTGTGGAAGTGCCAAGTCTGTTTACCTCCAGTATCTGGTGGTATGAATGGTGTGTCTCGGTGCAGTTTGTTAATTCACGGTTTTATAGTTATTCACTGGTGTGACTACACAACCAAACTTGGTCTGATCTGGTTTCAATCCGTGTATATTTACATATATGAATACATATACACTGATACCTTGCAGTATGAGTTTAATTCATTCCATGATGGAGCTTGTCTTATTATTTACTTGTTTTACAAATCAATTTTCACCATTGAAATTAACTAAATTATAATTAATCCATTCCAGCCCCTAAAAACCACTCAAAAATAATTTTTTATGGGTTTTAAAACAGAAAAGGTGTAATTACAAGTAAAATTATAAAAAACAAAATGCAGAAATGCTATGTAGTTCCTTGGACAAGTGTCTTCTACCCTAACCCTAACCCTAACCCTAACCCTTGGGCCAATCACAGCTCTGTCAGTGGATTTGGTAGACTGATGGGAGATGGAAAGTGAAAGAAGTTTGTCATATAAGTATGCATCTGTGTGTATGTGTGCCTCTTTGCATGCTAGTTGTAAACAAGTGTGTCTTTCATACAAGCAGTGTCATTCATCTCCAGTCTTTCATGAAAATATGCCTCATCATCATCACCACCATCATCATTTAATGTCTGTTTTCCATGCTGGCATGGGTTGGGAGGTTTGACAGGAGCTGACCAGCCGAAGGGTTGCTCAGGTTCCATGTCTGTTTGGGCATGGTTTCTATAATTGGATGCCCTTCCTAATGCCAACCACTTGACAGCGTGTACAGGGTGCTTTTTATGTGGCACCTGCATGAGGAAAATTTTAAGTTGCTTTGAAATAGGGTTTGCATGAGAAAGGGTATCTGGCTGTAGAAAATCTGCCTTGGTGAATTCTATCTGACCCATGCAGGAAGAGAAAAGTGGATGTAAAAACATTGATAATGATGATGTACATGTATCTGTGGGATATTCAGCCACATGCATGCTAATCCAAGGAAGAGGTAATTCAGTCTAAACTCCTGAATACTCATCATAGAAACTGATCCATTAGAAATGTTGTGTGTGTTTGTGTGCATGAGTTTTCTTTTGTTACAGTAATAAGATGTTACCTAAACAACAATTCTTTCATTTGTGTGTGTGTGTATTGGTTATTAGTATAGAAATATTGATCAGATAATCTTGCCAAATCGGCTTTCAATCTAATGTCTTGGTTGTTCATTGGTACCTGTTGACTTATCAGGTGAATATGATCATAAATACTACAACCACCACCACCACCACTACCACCACCACCACCACCGTCACAACCTCCACTACCACCACAATTATCGTTACCCTTGCAACCACCATCACTACTACCGCCACCATCACAGCTGTGACTGCAATCAGCATCTCCATTACCACTCCATCCACCCCTACTACCTTTCCCACCACAGTCCCCACTATTATTACATTCACCATCACCACCATGATTCTCCCATTTATTCACCCCATTAACATTCCCACCACAACTATTATGACATCATCATCATCATCGTCAGCATCCTTCACTTTCTTAAGGTGTTGCTTAGCCCTGGTCAGTCCTGATCAATCTTCCGCTTGGGAAAGCAATGGGTTGGCCAGGTGGAGCATAACATTGAGCAAGTGGTCCTCCTTTTGGTTAGAGAGCATCACTGTCTTTGTGATTTCTTCACCAAAGAATCCACTGAATGTTGTATGTTTGCAGATTGTCCGTCCCTGCAGCCACTTCTTCTCCCCCGTTTCATAAGAAGACATTGTGATAAAAGAGTGAACAAGATCAAAGTGTCTGCAGAGCTCATCAAAGACTAGAATGTTTCTTAATTGAGCCAATTAATATAATTGGTGTAGACAGACAGACACACAAACACTTACACACACACACACACTCATAGTTAGATGTATGACTGCTGCTGGTAAATAATGTTTTCCCTATATAATTGGTGCCGCCGTAGCTGTTCGGTTAAGAAAGTCACTTTGTAATCACATGGTTTCTGGTTCAGTGCCACTGTGCAGCACCTTGGCCAAGTGTCTTCTACTATTGTCCAGATTGACAAATACCATGTGAGTGATTTTGGTTGATGGAAACTGTGTGGAAGCTCATATATATATATATCTGTGTGCGTTTGTGTCTCATATATGTGTGTGTGTGTGTGTGTATCATGTATATATATGTGTGTGTGTATTGTGTATATATATGTGTGGGTGTGTATAACTCTTATATATGTGTGTGTGTAGCACGTATATGTGTGTGTGTGTGTATGTATCGTATATATATATATATATATATATATATATATATATGTGTGTGTGTGTATCTCGTATGTGTGTGTGTGTGTATAGGAAATAGAAATAGTGAACGATTAGATTCTGTGGAATATGTCAGTGATACATATATCAATGTTATGTTTTCAACAAAAACCCTTTTGATCCCTCTCCACTGTAGAATAAATAAATCCTTACTTCAGAAGCAGTTTAGGGTTGGTGACAGGAAGAGCATCTGGTTGTAAAGTCCTGCTTCAGAGAACCTGCTCTCCAGACCCATGCCAGCAAAATAGACATTAGGTTAATGATGGAAGCATAAATAGAACATCAGGAAGAAAATAACTGAAGGGACTTCGTTTGTAAACATTGTTTTGATTTATTGCTTTAAATTTAACACCTAATTACTGTTAATGAGAGTGTTAATTAACAATTCTAAGGTAGATTTAAACCTGAGTTAAGATAACATTAGTTATAGGATTACTGAGGTAAATCTAGATCAGAGATAATCTAGTGTGTCACCAACTGCATGATTGGCAATTAATTTGTAGATCTGAGGCAAGGCATCGACTGTATCTGCTCTCGACTCCAATTAGAAGAGAATTGAAACTTCGTTTTGATGTACTTTTGTTGTGATATATTCATAACAGGTAAAAACACGGCTGTGTAGTTACGAAGTTTGCTTCCTAAAGCATGTGGATTTGGGTTCAATCCCATTGTGACACCTTCAACAACTGTCTTCTGCTGTAACCCCAGACCAACCAGAATATATATCATAACAACGAGATTTATATATTCTATATATTGTAGCAGTGATCTGTCTGTCTGTTCGTCTGTCCGTCCGTCCGTCCGTCCGTCCGTCCGTCTATCCATCTACCTATCTATCTATCTATCTATCAGTCTGTCTATCTTTGAGTGCATTTTAGGCAAAGGTTGTGGCTTCATGCCAGGTGTTGAAAGGCTAAAGTATCATTGAGGGGCAAGCACTAGTGTCTTGCTTGCATTATATAAGGGTGGGTGAGAGTACCTGGGTAGAAGATAAAGGTGGTGGTAGCATACATGATTAATTTCTGTTTTGTTTGTTTCAGTACAAGATTGGCCAACTGTACATGATAGCCAAACACAGCCATGAGCAAAGCGAAAGTGGCGAAGGTGTTGAAGTGGTCAAGAATGAGCCCTGCGAACATCCAGTCCATGGTAATGGTCAATATACTGAGAAACGGATACATCTGTCCAGGTAAATTATCTGCAACTTATTTAATCATCATCACCGTTTTAATGCCCACCTTTCCATGCTTTCCACAGGCAAACATAATTTGTTGAGGTAGATTTTCTATGGCTGAGGGCCACTGACCCCCACCTCTTTCTGAGTAAGGTTATATTGTCTCCTCTTGTCCTTTGATCATGAACAGCACAATGGATGGACATGACAAACGAATGACACTTCTTGGATGATGATGATACTTGTGTACAACCAGCACTCAATTGCAGTACAGAGAGAGAGACTCTCTTAGACGTTTTTAATAATCCTTGTGACTCAACTCCACTTAACTTGAAGTTTCATGGGTGCAAAGGACATGTCCATCTCATCTAGCATCTGATGAGATGGATGGGAGTCACACTGCTGTAAAAAATGTGTTGAATGTTGCTTTCTTTTGTTTGTTCTCTCTTTCTCTCTCTCTCTCTCTCTCTCTCTCTCTCTCTCTCTCTCTCTCTCTCTCTCTCTCTCTCTCTCTCTCTCTCTCTCTCTCTCTCTCTCTCTCTCTCTCTCTCTCTCTCTCTCTCTCTCTCTCTGTCTCTCTCTCTCTCTCTCTCTCTCACACGCACACACACACACTGGGCTTCTTTTATTTTCCATCTAACAAATCCACTCAGAAAGGTTTTGGTTGGATTGAGACTATGGAAGACATTTGATCAACTTGCTGTAAAGTAGGATTGAACCCAAATCCATGTGGGTGGCAAGTGAACTTCTTAACCACACAACCATTTTTGCACCTATATTTAACTTTCATAATTAGATTCCTTAAGGAGGCAAACTGGCAGAGTAATTTGTGCTTCAGAAAAAATGCTTTACTGCATTCATTGCAGCTCTTTACATTCTGAGTTCAAATCCTGCTTAGGTCAACTTTGCATTTTCTATCTCCAAGGTTAATTAACCCATAAAGTGCTGGGATTTGCACTTACATAGCATGGACTGCTGAGCACATTTTATGAAAATAAGACTACCATGCACACGTAAAAAACAAAAAATAGCTAAAATATCTTCTTAGTATTTGATGGTGGCAAGTTTTACATCATCTGAAAAAGTTATTAGTTGAACTATTAGTCCTCTTGCATTCTGGGGGGGCGTCGGAGCATTTGAGTGACAGTAGACTCCAACTAACGGCCATAAATTAAATGCATCTCTCTGGGCCACGATTGTGTGTCTGATGGCCATCATCGTGACCCGTCGCGCTTGATGTGTTAACTACAGCACCAGTGAAGTACTAATGTCAATGACTGATCTTGTCTCCAGAAACCAAAATTAAATTCCTTAGCAGTTCCATAAACCATTTTCAGTGTAACTCTCTAAGTCCCACTGATCTCTCTAATCCTTTATATTTCACAAGCTCTGTTAATCCCGTAAATATCAAGTTAAGTTAATCCATTAAATATCACTCAATGCTGTTTCCATGTAGCTTTATTAATTAGAGGATGTGGGAAGTACCAATGTCTTTTGTATGACCTGTCCTAGATATCACCATGACCTCTGTGACCTGCCCTAAATATCATTGTGTCCTCTGTATGACCTGTCCCAGCTATCAGCCATGCCTTCTTTTGAACCTTTCCTAGTTAACACGTCAACTGCCAACTACGATTTAGTAGTGCCTTTAGGGTCTCATTTTTGCTTAGATGGACAGCAAATCCCCAACCATCTCATTCCTTTGACATCTCCTTTGTGAGGGTTCAACCTCTGGAGATCATTCTTCACCAACTCTCATCCCCCACATCTTCCTCATCCCCAGCTTCCCCTTATGCCTGGATTATTTCACATTAATCAGAAATGTGTAATGAGATAGAAAAACAGAGACAGACAGGGAAATAGTGAGTTAAATAAGGGCTTCTCAACCCGGGTTCACATGACCCTTGTGGGGGCCCAAGTAAGATCTTGTTACTCAGGTTTATCTGCAATAAACTGCTTAGACTTCTAGAATATACAAAATATTAAAATTTTTTAGCATGGCTGTGTGGTAAGAAGCTTGCTTCCCAACCACATGGTTCCGGGTTCAGTCTTACTACGTGGAACCTTGAGCAAGTGTCTTCTGCTATAGTCGCAGGCCGACCAAAGCCTTGTGAGTGGATTTGGTAGACGGAAAGTGAAAGACGCCCATCGTATATATATATATGTGTG
>NC_068990.1:93392423-93395622 GCF_001194135.2 Octopus bimaculoides | reverse complement strand
CACGCCACCCCCTGTGTCCCATGCCACCCCTGTGTATTTAAATATGATTATATCAATTTGTTTTTCTTCTTCTGTTTCCAGTCGACTTCCAGGCTGGGTACAGAGTCTTATTCCACGAATCTTCTATGTCACTGAACGAGCCTGGAATTTCTTTCCTCATACTATAACAGGTATTGTGTTATATTTCTACCCCTTATATAACTTTATACTGGACTCTTGTTAAAACCTAGGTTTAATGTCATCCTACAATGGTGACAAGGGTTAGTTTTGAATTTTGAGGGATTACAGACTTAGTTCTGTGCGAATGTCACTTAGTTCCAGTTGATATCATGTTGTGAGCTATGGTGGATATCTGAGTACAATATATGGTGTGGATATCTGATTGCTAGTTATGGTGGATAGCTGACTCTTAGCTACAGTGGTTCATATGAAAGTAAATATCAGGTATTTGTCTGTTGGATTATTCTAGGTATTACTTTGATTACTAAATATATATTAGTTGTTAACCATCATGGCTAAGTCCTTACATGAATAAGTGTAAAGTGTTTTGTGGAATTGTAACAGTGCAGAGTGATTCTCCTGCCATGAGTAAGACTGTGACAGAGTTGTATTGTATTTCTACGTTAGAAGTTTGTCTCAATAGTTTAATACCTGATAACTCAGAGACAAACAGATCCTCTGCACATTTTGACATCTTTTAATATTGAACATCTTTTAAATCTAAAAATTATCTGATTAAATGTTTGTATTTTTTTTTTACTTTTACTTTGTATCTCAGTAAATTTCTCATGTGTTGAATCTTTTTCTTTTGCTTGTCTTCTGACCACCACATTGATCTTTCCCACTGGCTGGACATAAAGAATACACAGTAAGTGATATGTTTGTTTATTCTTCGTATTTATGACTAAACACAAGACTTTGCAATATTTCTATAGTAATGAGATTGTCAGTTCTCACTAATATCAGTTGGATATGTTTGTAAATTTAGAAATTTTCATTAAGTGGCTGATGGATGTATGTTTTATATTTAAAACTGAACCCCTTTTGATATCCATCCATCTGAGATTGCCTTTGGCCCTGGTAGGGTTTTGTTCCCACTGAGTTGACCCTGTTGGCATGTGTCCATTACTGTTTGTATTGACTTTTTCGCTCCCCTTTTACTGATTTCTATCTGTAAATATAATTATAAAGCTAGGGACCCACTCTTCTTTGCACAGATGTGGCAACGATGGGTGCCTCTTACAGCTGCTGTTCAGAGATATCAAATAAAGATGACCACCACCACCACCACTCTCTTTCCCAACATTATCTCTCTGTGTAGATGACGATGATGATGATGATAGGTGCTTCTGAAACATGTGGAGACTTCATACTTTTACAGCAGTTCAACCATGTGACTGACTGAGATCCTGGTCTCATGACTAGTCATGTGATCAACTGTAGTGGATGCTGTGAGGTGGTGCTGTCTTCCAAGTGATTAGTCTTGGCCAAATGAACTTTATCACAGGCGAATTGTGTGTGTCATTAACCTACATTTGTCTAACAGCAGGGATTCTATGTATTGTATTGTGTGTGTGTGTGTGTGTGTGTGTTTGTGGGTCACGTGTATGTATATATGATGTGTGTGTTGTGTGCACATGCATATGATGTGTGTGTGTGTGTTGTATTTAATAGGATTAGTCACAATGTTTAGCGCATTTATTCTTGACATGTCAAGGTCAAATATTCTTGGTTAATGAGAAACATGGCTGATGAGGGAAGGACAGGTTGGTGAGTGAAGGGTAGCTCATTGAGCAAAAGGTAGCTTGATGAGTGAAGGGCAAAAAAGCAGCTCAGTGAGTGAAGGGTAAAGGGAAGCCTGATGGCCAAAGGATTGCTTAATGTACAAAGGGTGACGAGCTGGCAGAATCGTTAGGGCACCGGGCGAAATGCTTAGCGGTATTTCGTCTGTCGTTACGTTCTGAGTTCAAACTCCGCAGAGGTCGACTTTGCCTTTCATCCTTTCGGGGTCGATTAAATAAGTACCAGTTACGCACTGGGGTTGATGTAATCGACTTAAACCCTTTGTCTGTCCTTGTTTGTGCCCCTCTATGTTTAGCTCCCTGTGAGCAATAAAGAAATAGTGTACAAAGGGCAGCTTGCTCTGTTTGGGTATTTTCTCTATTATTCCTGACCGACATTTATGTTCTTGAGAAGAACGACATGAACATCACAACACTTATTTTCTTTTCTAACCCATGCCAGCATGGAAAGCGAACGTTGAATGACGATGATGATGATCTGACTGGTTGTATTTAAATGAATAAATAAAGAAAATGATTATTTTCTGTTTACAGTGTTCATTCCTGCCTAAGTTCTCTGTCTATATTGAGACCCGCTATGAAAATAATCCTGCGACATCAGAGAATGTAAGTATTCACTCATCTAATTTTGGCATCAGCAATCAGATGTTGATTGTTTGTCACAGTCTAACGAATCAACATGTGACTGCTGATGCTCAACGCTAAATGGTCTCAAAACCTTTGGTGGGAAAGTCTACAGTATATTCAACCAGTTTTATAAGAAACAGCACAAATATATTCAATTCTTGAATTTGGGACTTGAAGGTCTTGAAATATTAGGATTTAGGAATTCTGCTGATTCAAACCAACTGTGAAAAGCTAATAAGAAAATCTCAAAAATCTAAGATAAAAATGATATGATTTGAGTATAGTCGTGTAGTTAATGAAGCGTAGTATTGTGTAATTAGTATTGTGTAATTGGTTTTGGTTAAAAGCAGAGACCATTTTAATCTTATTTTCAGTGTATTAACCTTGATGCTGATGAGCTGGAACAACGAGAGGTGGACGTCATCGATATTGTCATGGAAGAAATTGCAGAACATCACTATAAACCAGAAGAGGTCAGTTTGATTACTCGATTTATAGAATCATCATCATCATTATTGTTTTACTTTTCCATGCTTGCATCACTCAGACAGACATTGTTGAGACACATTTTCTAGTTGGATGTTCTTCCTGTCACCAATCCTGCTCTCAAATCAGGTAAAATTTCTCCTTGGTTAGACAGGTTTTTCATAGAAGACTGCAAACAAATGACACCACTTGTCTGATGGCAATGTTTGTTTACAACTATCATGTGATGTCAAGACGAGCCCCACACAAGTCTACATATATATATAGGCTTCTTTCAGTTTCCA
>NC_068990.1:93379127-93389913 GCF_001194135.2 Octopus bimaculoides | reverse complement strand
ATATATATATATATATATATATATATATATGAGAGAGAGAGAGAGAGATAGACAGACAAACAAATAGATTGATAGATAGTTATAATATGAATGTCTATGTGTGTATATTAAGTATGGTTCTATTTTATCTTTGTTTCAATATAGAAAAGCTCTGATCCAGTAATGTGTTCTTACAAAGTTGTGAAAGTGAAATTTGAAGTTTGGGGTCTGCAAACCAGAGTTGAACAATTTGGACAAAAGGTCAGTATTTGCTCTCCCATTGGTGGAAGTTTGTTTCCCAAACTCTTTTGTTTTTTTTCTTTTTTAGACATGTGCTTCTTTTGGAGTATTTGTATTGTTGTATCTTTTCTGGTATCGTTATGCCAATAAAATACATGCATTGGTTCAATTTTACTTCTTTTTTGTTTGTCAATTGGTTGTCATTAAAAAGACTTTCACAAACCTGTTTGATTGATTAACCAAATGAATATATCAAACAATCAATTAGTTAATTGGTTAAATAATTAACTAATTGAAAAATAATAATAAAAGACGTGAAATAAAACCAGTGTGTGTGTGTGTGTTTATTATTGGCATAATGACCCTCCTGAGACAACAAAATCTGTTTCAACACATGAATTCACATCATAAATCTTGCAAAACAAATTTGGGAATGAAATATTACATTTGTGCTTTCTGTGAATTCAGTCAAAAATGATCTTCTGAAGCATTTATTGTAGAATGAAAAAATATTTTACATTCTTAAAAATGACCATTATTTGACTGTTCAGTGTTAGAAAGGATTGTTGATGGATTGTTAATATGACTAATGTTGACATATCCACTGTTAAAAATGACCAATGATGGCGTGTCCACCATGAAGAATTACCAGCTAAAGCAGAGCTTTACAACCTCCAAAGAATAGTTTTCCCAGTCAACTTGACAAACACACACACACACACACACACACACAGACCTCAGACCTTCCATCATCATCATCATCATTTAATGTCCGTTGTCCATGCTGGTATGTGTTGGATGGTTTGACCAGAGCTGCATCAGATTCCAGTCCGATTTGGCATAGACAGACAACTGCACACTGTCATTTGCTTGCAGTCCACCATGAAAGCCTATCCAGGCTGTTTGCGGTTTGATAGACTGGGACAGTGGTATTACTTCACTTAGGAACTGGTGAGGTTTGGTGTCAGGAGGGGTGTCTAGCTGTTGTAAACCCTGCCCCAACGCAAGCTACACAAAGTATAGATATCAAATATATGTTGTGTGTGTATGTGTGCTATAACTATGGTACAGGTTATGTGTGTGTTTGTGTGAGTGTATATACACGTCACAGATATGCATACATTTAAGATAAATTACAGCTTTGTTGGATGAAGTTTCACGTTGACATATTTAGTGATGATGTGTTGCCCATGACTCACAAACTATAGACTGTTGGAAAGACCAATCTGACTCAGCTAAATCTCATTCAAGTTAAAGTTATAAAAGGCATGATGTGAGAGATGCCTAAAGATTTGGTTATCATTTTTAGCAGGTCGAGTGACCCCATAGAAACTTTCTGCCTCTGTTATATAAGGTTTAAAGATGGATTAAGTTATAAGGAAACTTTTGTGGTAATTATCTCTTGGTGATTAGTTTTATCTCTTATGAGATTAACAAATTGATTGTAATAATAATAATAATAATAATAATAATAATGATAATAATAATAATGATAATATTCAAATCTGGTTTGATCTATTCTCAGTTGGTATTATAACATATTGAACAAGAAAGATCAATGATGACATTTAGAACCTTCCAAGTACATTATGCTTAGCTGCAACTTGGGTTTCTCTTTCACTACTGCCATGTGTGTGTGTGTGTGTGTGTGTGTGTATACACACACTGTTGATCAGTCAATACTGCTTGCTTCTCTGCCAAACATATAATGTAAACAAGTCTGATGTTTTCAAATGGCACAGTGTGTGTGTTTTGTTGTGTGTAGTTTCATTTTCTTTCTACCTGATCATCTGATCTTCTCTCTCTCTCTCTCTCTCTCTCTACATGCATGCATGTATGTGTGTGCGCATATGTATGTATTTATGTACATATATGTATTGTTTTTGTGTATATATGTGTGTGTGTGTGTGTGTGTGGTTCAACTATGTCTGCATCATCATTGTGATTAAAACGTCAATAAGTTTGCCGTCCTTCACATCCCTCCCGAACACTGCTTCAATAACTAAAAGACAGGGTAGCTGGGTAAATTGCCAATACGTGGGATAGAAGACAGAATGCAGCTGGAAAGTTCTTTACAAATTCAATCGCTGTTCCTTTTGCTGTATAGTCTGGTTGAGACCAGTGGAATTTAGAAAGCATTTAAAAAATAACTATTCTTGTTTTCTGTGGAAATACCAAAGAAAACAACATGGAAACATCTCATTGGTTGTCCGTTGGAACCTATTTCCTGTATATTAAACTACTCTGTCAAATTTCTAGACAGGTCACTTATTTTTACATGCTCTAATTTATATGAAACTGAAATAGGTCACTTATTTCTACATGTCCCAGATAATCTGATTCTGAAATGACAGGAGACCATTCAGTCTGGTTACAAATGTCTGTCATAGAGTAGGAAGTTTATATGGTTGGTCATTATCTCTGGCCAGTCCAGTCTTAGGAAGATGAGAGATACACATGACTTTATATGGAATTATCATCATGGACGTTAAATGATGATGGTTTTGTATAAAGTCACATCTATCTCTCATCTACCTGAGACTGGACTGGCCAGAGATAATGACCAACCTTATCAACTGCCAGAGACGGTAGATCTATCAACTGTTCAAGGATTTATTAACTATAACTTTTTGTTTTACTGAAATGATGACTAAAATAAAGATGATAATTTACATTATAATCATTGAAACTGCATAGGTTGGATAGTTCTTCAAATTCAGACTTTTTACGAAACTATTTTGTATTTGGTATTCATGAAGCAGTGTTGTTGTTGTTCTTCCTCACTGTCACTGGTGCATATCTCAGAATGTCATGGGGGAGTGGTTAAGAATTTGGCTCTGATCAGGGAAGTTTTCACCTGAGAAGGTGAATATGTGGTGGCATCAAAAAACTCCTGGACTAGTTCTGTAGTATGCCAACAGATGGCAGCACATGGTTGCATGCACAGTGAGAGCTAGCAGTGACTGTCATACACTGTTGATTGGTTAACATCCTGATATAACATCTCTTATTGACATGCTACGCTCAAAATGCCATAAATGTCAGGAGATGAAGAATCAGTACAGCAGCAGGAATGTCAGATGCGTTTCAGCCTTTTGGGGCATTTTCAGTGTTTACCTGCAGCCTGATGCTTGGACGAGAATTCATTGTCTCCAGTATAAGAAACAGAGAACAAAACAGTAACTGATGCTGTGAATAGCCACCTGGTTGAATAAAAATGTGGTATATGCAATTGAGGCAGTATTTAATTAAAATAGCCACCTACGTATCATAGCTAATGTATACACACTGATGACATACCATTTCCTGCAGTATTTCTCCTAAGATTATATCTCTTATGAACATGCTGTGTTAAAAATGCAGTTCACACACAAACAGACATGTCTATCAAATCCACTCGCAAGGCTTTGGTTGGGCTGGAACTATAGTAGAAAACACTTACCCAAGGTGCCATATAGTGGGACTGAACCCAGAACCACGTGGTTGGGAAGCAAGCTACTTCACCTGTAATTTAATGGAAAAGAATTTTATTCTTCAATTGAAAAAATAAGACACTGGAATCTGATCTTTGGTAATCGTGAATTCATTGAAATGGTAAGAATAAACTGAATATATTAGAAAATTACTATTTGTAAATCTCACAATGAGAGATGTTCAGCAACAGTACTTTTGAGTAAAGATTGTTTGCTAACATAACATGGCAGTCCTGGTTTAGGAAGAATGTTGCTGTAATTTAGCCCCAGGAGACATCGCCTCCAGCTGGCTGTATGATACGACCTGTGTCCTTATATTTTCAAACATTGGAATCTAGCACCCCCCACTCACCTCAAGACAATATCTGTGTATCACGATTTCCAGGTTATTTCCCTTCATCAGCACGGAATGATCGTTCAGCTAGACACAGATCGTGTCGTTTAGCCAGCTGGAGATGATGTCTGCTGGGGCTAAATTACAGCAACATTCATCCTAAACCAGGACTGCCATGTTATGTTGGCAAACAATCTTTTTACTACAACTTTTACTATATTTTACTCTTTTAATATCAGTTGTTTGTGGACAGGATTTACTACTGAAGTTTTTCAAACTAAAACCAAAACAAGCTTCATGAATCATTTTATTTATATCAAATGAAATGTTCATATAATTTTTTAAATAAAAATCCTAAAAAAAACATATATAATTAACAGAAATTGACATCGTTTGCATCTGCAATTAATTGATCAATTTCCACTTCTGTGTTTTGAAAAGTTATGTAATTATCCAGTATGCAATTAACTGGAATTGACTGCAGTAACATAGTAAGGTATTAATTGTTACTAATTAGTAGCAAGACATTTGTTAGCACCAAAATACTCAAGTTGTAATTAAATTCAATTGATACTAATCAGAATAAGAATTTAGAATAGTTTGGTCAAACTCATTTTAGGCTTCACATGTTGGTATGTGAATATCAGATGTTGATATGTGAGGATTGTTTTAACAAATTGATGTTGATACAATTCAAAATAAAGAAAAATATCTTTTAGATATTAGCATGGCTATGTGGTTAGCAAGTTTGCTTCCCAACAACATGGTTTCATGTTCAATCCCACATCTTGAGCAAATATCTTGCACTACACCCCCAGGCTAACCAAATCCTTCTGAGTGGATTTTTGTGGACAGACAATCAAAAAAGCCTGTTGTGTGTGTGTGTGTGTGTGTGTTGGATTGGCACAAGGGTCTGTTCGGTTTTTGTTGGCACTATACTTCAAGCACTGTATTTAGTGGCTCACTGCAGCCTGTCCCTTATGCACATACACTTGTTAGAGACTTTACACTCTCTAATGTAATTGAACATGAATTTGTAATAAGGCAGGTTCTATTTTGTGTGCTTGAAAGTGGAGAACCAAAATGAACATTATCGACACCTTGTATTTTTTTCTTTTATTTAAAAAAAAAAGGCAAGAAAATGGCAAAAACCTCTGTGTGTGTGTGTGTGTGCATACTTAATGCCTTGTCTCAACGGTGTACAATAGTTGGAATGAGTACCAGCAGCATAGAAGCAATGTCTTTTGTTTCTAGACTTCCATGAAAATATTATCTTGCTTAGAAACAGGAAGAGTATCAAGCCATAGCAAAAAAAACCTGTCTCAACAGAGTCTGTCTGACCCATTCTTGCAGAGAAAAGTGGATTGCAAAACAATGGTATGCTGGCAATAAAACTAACAATGCAGCTTATGTTAATTGTCTGTAGCAACCATAAAAACCAAATAGTATTATTATTCTTTCCACTACAGAACTATAGTTTGAATTTGTGTCCTTTAAATAAATAATTTAGTGTACTTTCTTTCTCTCTTTCCAACTGGGGTAGCCATGTATATCCTCTGCTGCAAGAGACCTGTTTCTGTATTTCTGTCGTGCTTTAATTTTTCATCACATGGCACAAAGCCATCTCTCCTTCAATATCAATACCCCTCTCAGTTGAAGGTTCATGTCTTGCAAGTTACTTGGTGACCTTGCTGGTTCTGGTGCCACATAAAAGCACACTCCATAAAATAGTTGGCATTAGGAAGGACATTTGGCCATAGAAACCCTGCCAAAACAGACAATTGCTTCTCAGCACAGTCCTCTGGCTTGTCAGCTCCCGTCAAATCCTCCGACCCATGCCAGCATGGAAGGTGGACGTCAGATGACGAGGACTTGTAGTTCAGTCCTTTCATCTCTACACACTGGTTACATTCATCCTTTATGTTTCTGTCATTGTTCACTGACCACATTGACAAACACCATTTAGTCCAACAAACCTTATTTTAAATGTTTCATATCTCATGCAAGTCCATCTTATCTAATTCAATTTAGTAATTAGATATACTAATTATATCTATCACATAACTTACAACTTGATAGTATCAATAGATTTAAGCAGATTATAGCTGAATTTCTTTAATCTTTTACTGTTATCTCTGAGAATTAATTGCAGTCCGGTATAAGATTAAATCTATCAATGTGACTTAAAGGATTGCTATAAAAATTACCTCTAGAAGGAAGCTGTGTGATTATCAACAGGCTTTTGTGGCTGCTCTCATATTAATGAGAAGAAAACATGGACTATGTTCTGTGTGTGTGTGTGTGTGTGTGTGTGTATATATATATAATGTGTATGCCTGTATGTATATACACACATCACACGCACACACAGAGAGATAAATATATTTTTAAAAATAGTTGATGTAGTAAGCCTAGCTGATGAGCTTCAAGTATCAATTCGGCACAGTAAGCGAAATCAATTGATGCTGGGATATCTGCCTTCCTCTTTGTATTTTTACAAATGGGAAGACTATTTCTAAATATATTTGCTGCACTCTCTGTGCATGTTTTCATATAGTCAGAGATGCATGGTTTGGGAGAGTTTTAACTCTTCTTTCAAGCAAACAGGTACATCTTGTACCTTGACTTTTAATATAAATATATATATATATATATATATATATTATATATATATGAAACTTTGAAGTTACAGTCACCCTTTTCTTTGAAAAAGTTTAATAAACATGTACTCTACTAAATGTATTTAGTAATCCATCAGTTTAATGTTAAATTGTCGCTGATGTCATAAGGAGGAAAACATATGTATGCGCCTGACTGGTCTTCGTGCTGGTGACACGTAAAAAGCACCCACTACACTCTCTGAGTGGTTGGCATTAAGAAGGGAATCCAGCTGTAGAAACCTTACCAGATCAGATTGGAGCCTGGTGATGCCTTCTGGCTCGTCAGTCTTCAGTCAAACCGTCCAATCCATGCCAGCATGGAAAGCGGATGTTAAATGACGATGATAACACACACACACACACACACATATAAATGTATGATATTTAATAACTCTATTTCTATATTGTGTCTATTTTCAGGCGATTCGTGATATTTTGTTGCTTGGTCATCGGCAAGCAGTTGCCTGGCTTGATGAATGGTTTGGTAAGATAACCACACACTCTTTCTTTCTCTCTCCTCTTCCTCTTCTCTCTAATATATATGAGTGTTGACTTTTCTACAAGTGTTTGATGACTCTAATGTCAGCTTTAAGAAGATGTTCTCATACAGCTGAGCAAACAGAATTTTCCTAATTATTGTAATTCATTCCCAGGATAAACATTTTTTCCATTTCTTGAGTTGAGTTTTCTTAATAAATGTGCTGCTTTCTTGTCCATTTCTTTCTCCGTGACTCCCAGACTATAGAAACATCTGTGACCTTCATGTTCTTGCTATTTCTATTGTTAAATATTTAAAGAGATAGTTTTTTTCTTCTTCTTCTTCTCTAAATCAATCATAATTAATAATAATGTTTTACATTTAGTCTTTAATATGTCTGGACATTTGACCAACACTGTTGTGTTTGAACATCAATTAATATTTCTCAATATTATATGATGATGATGATGATATTGGTACCATTTTTCTATGGTGCATATTTTGTATAAATAGAGAATATATTTAGTTATATGGCTGTACCTGAAGGCGGTGAGCTGGCAGAATCGTTTGCACGTTGGGCAAAATGCTTAGCAGTATTTCATCTGTCTTTATGTCCTGAGTTCAAATTCTACCAAGGACAGCTTTGCCTTTCATCCCTCGATGGTGGAGGGTGGGGTGGTGGTCAGTAAAATAAAGTACCAGTCAAGGACTAGGGTTAAGGGGTTTCCACTTACTTTGTCCCTCAAAATTGCTTGCTTTGTGCCAAAATCTGATTATTGCTATTATTCTTATTATTAGGAATGAGTCTAGCAGACTTGCGAGAATATGAAGCTAAAATGCAGGAAGAAACTAACAAGAAACTTGGAGTTGCAGATGCCGAAAGCCCACAGTGAATGAAGAAATGTTATAATTCCACCAAATTGGATCAAAAAGATAAAAAAGAAAAAAAAAAAGGAAAAATATTCAAAGAACAAGTGAGAAATGTTGCTAAATGTCTGTATATTTATTTCTCTTCTATCTTAAACTTCTCTAGCCATCTTATGTGCCACAGTAAGCAGTTGGAATGTTATTTATTCCTGTCTTAGATTTTGAGAGGTGGGTTTTATTTTTGAAGCAATTTGCAGATAAACAGTAATATTTTATTCTGGTTACTTGGTGCCATAATGTTTTTAGAATGGAAACCTAGCAGATCTCTGCCCACATAACAAATTGGAAAATTTCCAAAAGGGGAAAAATACTCATTTTATTGTTTTTATTTACTTTTTTAACAATTAGAAAGTGAAATGGTTTAATTATGATAATTGTTTTTAATAATGAAAGCCGTTATGTTCTGAAAGCAGCTACCAAAAAAAAACCTTTTGAATAGCAAAAAGGCTACCAAAGGATTTTTAACCTCAAATTTACTATTTCTTGTAGTTTTATCTACTTTGATTTCTGTTAAAAATTAATTATTCCATGTCACTCACAGTTTAATTCTTATAATGTATCTTATTAAAGATATTTAACGAAATGACAAAATTGATTGGTCAGAGAAAGTGGCCTTATATAAAAGTACATAGATGATTAGAAATGGATTCAGAGGTTGGCATCTTCAGTCCTTGGTGTTTACTAAACAACTTGGTTTGTGAGTGAATCAGTTAAATATAATTCCTCTACTTTAACTCTTTGTTAGTATAATTAGTGGTGGCCAAGGCAAGACCTTATGAACTTTTGCTCAAAAACAAAATGAAATATATATATATATATATATATTGACTCATTGACTGTGTTCTCATTGCTTGCCAAATGTTACCTGTCATCCCACCTTACACCTGACAGGTACCAGTATTATGGTTACTTCATGACAAATTGTACCCCCATCTCATTTAATTAATTAATGATCCCAAAACACTGTCAAATAATTATTCATCAAAATATTATCTGATATTATAATTAAAGAAAAAAAAAAATGTTTTGAAGCAGTTTATCTCAGGAGCAGAAAGTGCGAAGATTTTCTTGCATAAAACATATTTTTAATCACTTTCTCTTGATATTTTTACTTTGAATGGATGGTCAGCGGATAGAGTCAAAAGCAACAACCACATATATAAATAACATCCATCTATCTATCTATCTATCTATAATGTGTATGTGTCAAACACTCATTTCTATATTTGTAATATTTTCAAATGTTTATTCAAGCAGGGGAACAATGGCCTGGACTGATTTTTTTCGATGCTAATTTCTATTATTGTCAAAACTAAAGTGTTGTTGTCACGTTGTCATTCTTTAATTCACCTCGAACAAAACACTTTCAACATTTGGCCACAATCATTGTATTCTCTGCAAAATGTCTTCCCAGCATTGTTTTCTCTGTAAACATTTCCAGGCATTTTGCTATATTTTTAGCATAAATGTCATTATTATTATTATTTTTTTTTAAGGCGGTGAGCTGGCAGAATGGTTAGCACACCAGACAAAATGCTTAGTGGCATTTCATCTGGCTTTACATTCTGAGTTCAAATTCCACCATGGTTGACTTTACCTTTTATTCTTTCGGGGTCAATAAGATAAAGTACCAGTCATATACTGGTGTCAATGAAATCAGCTATGCCCTCCCACCAAAATTTCAAGCCTTGTGAGTAGAAAGGATTGTTATCCAGCCAGTGAGCTGACAGAATGGTTAGAACATTGGACAAAAGGCCCATTGGCATATCTTCCACTTCTTTACATTCTGAGTTCCAATTTCATCAAGGTTGATTTTGCTTTTCATCCTTTTGATAAAATAAATACCAGTCATATACTGGTCTCCTATCCCCAAATTTTGACCTGTGTTAAAAATTATCATCACCATCCTCCTTAGGGCAGCAAGCTGGCTCATTAGCATGCCAGACTAAATTCTTAACAGCATTTCATCCAGCTGTTTAATACTGAGTTCAAATCCTGCCAAGATCAAATTTGCCTTTCATCCTTTCGGGGTCAATAAACCACCAGCTAAGTATTGGGGTCAGTGTAATTGACTTGGTCCTCCACCCAATCAAAATTGCTGGCCTTGTGCCTAAATTATAATTATTATGGCCGTCGTGTCTTTGATGACCGGGTGTTTGAATTTGCACTGTGTTAACATTCCTGCCAAAACTGTCTGAAATCTTTTAAGTTTCTTTTGACCCTTTATGATAAACAAAAAAAACTGTTTTATTCTTACCATTTATACAGAGGTGACATTGTGAGTTTAGTTTTCAATTGTTTCGAGATCTTTGATGTCCGTTACTCAAATTTGACAATATTATACTTTAGAAGTTTCAACATTAAATGTAAAGTTGACAAATAAACAAAAAAAAAAAAAATGGTTTAGTTTGTTCACATAAACACGTACTTGATGGTAACCTGATCTCATTTCATTGTATGATATAACTTTTTTTTTTTAAATTGCATACAATAAAAAAAAAAAATGAATAAAGTTCTGCTATTTGTGTCTTCAAAGAAAAGAGTTGGTTTTTTTCTTCTGCATGAATTTATTGTTCTTCTCATGGTTTCAGTTCTTTTTATACCTCAACAATCATTTTGTCTCAAGAATAAATCAAGATTCTGTTTCCTCAGAATAGCAGAAATAAAGAATATATCCAGTTCTGCTTCGAGCAGT
>NC_068990.1:93377628-93378633 GCF_001194135.2 Octopus bimaculoides | reverse complement strand
TTAATAACTCATTCTTGTGCGGGTGGCACATGAGATGCACCATTTTGAGCGTGGCCGTTGCCAGTACCGCCTGACTGGCTCCTGTAGGATTTTCGAGCGAGATCGTTGCCAGTGCCCCTGGACTGGCTTGTGCGGGTGGCACGTAAAAGCACCCACTACACTCTCTGAGTGGTTGGCGTTAGGAAGGGCATCCAGCTGTAGAAACTCTGCCAAATCAGACTGGAGCCTGGTGTTGCCATCCGGTTTCACCAGTCCTCAGTCAAATCGTCCAACCCATGCTAGCATGGAAAGCAGACGTTAAATGATGATGATTCTTGAATTTCTTCCTTTCTCTATTGAGATGCATGCCTCACCAAAATATTACTATGTCCTACGTTGGGAATCATGGGCTTAGAGAGAGGTTTTAACCATTCTGTTTGCATCAATATGAAATACCATTGGAAGGCATGGAGAACAGTGAACATCCAGTTTTAATAATGTATTTTATTCATTCTAAATATGTGTTCTGGTACATTTTGAATGTGAATATTTGACTGCTTTGTTTCTCATCACATCACACACGATTCTCTTTTAAGTTCTCTGGTTGTGGGTCTCCTCAGTGAAAAGTTGTTTGATCTGCTAAAAATATCAACTAAATCTCCCTGAAATAAGGAAAACTAATTGACTCATTAGATAATGTATACAAAGCATACCTTCTTCTAAAAAGACAGCACAGTAGTCCTGTTTCTGCTCCGTCAGGGGAAAAGATTTCAATCCTTCAAAATAAATTTTTGTATTCTCAAACAAATGCAAAAAAAAGTCAAGTTATCCATGTTTTACTGGTGTTTAATCTTTGATGACTTCACACCTTGTTTAAGATATCCTTCTATTCGAGGGGTTTTGTCTGTAGAAGTTAACTAATATTATTGTTAAAAAGAAAGAAACCAACAAAAACATACTCCTACATGATTCCTGTCTACGTGTATCTAAGCAGGGAGTTCACTGGTTGTTATGAGATCTGTTTCT
>NC_068990.1:93375058-93377218 GCF_001194135.2 Octopus bimaculoides | reverse complement strand
ATATATACAGAGAGAGAGAGTAAAATGAATGGTGTTGGAGAGTGGAGCATCCAATATTTAGGGCTGAGTCTTTCTCCAGGTTTAAGAGTGACTGGCAATTTCATTTAACTCTTGCCGTTACTTTTTTTCCCAAGTCATAAAAGTCTTGCCTGCGTTAAACAACCACCAGTCTCCTTGGATTCTGTTTGATCCAATACACAAACACCTTGCAATCTGGTTTTCTTATTCCAGGAGGGACAATTCAACCTATCTTTGTTTGGAAACTGGATTTCACATTCATATTTACAAGAGATAACGTTGAAGAAATTTGAAGTGATATTTATAAAGGTGTGTAAAGAGATCTGTAATATCAGAGTGTGTGTGTGTGTATATATTCTATATATATATATATATATATATATATATATACACACACACATTAAGTGTTTCATTAATTTGTGAGCCAGGAAGTCTGAATCTAATCCTATGTATGTTAGCTTCAAAGGGTTAAAAGTAACGAATCTGTTGATTGGTCTTTTGCAATATTAGAATGCAGGATGATCATTGTGTCTTGAGCCATAACATAGAGATAAGTGATGCATGAAAATAAGAAAATTATATTTGAAAACCACGAAAATCAAACAAATTTTATGGTTTACTCATTATCAAAATGTTGGTCTACTAATTAGAAAGCTATAGAATGAGACACTGACAGCACAAACGTCACTCTCATTAACAGATGAAGGATACACACTGCAACAACTTGTATTTCTATTTATCCTTTACAATTTACCCAAAGGTGTTACTTTGTACCAGAGTTCACCTCCATGACAGACCTGGAGACGAGGCACCATAAAGTCTGCAAACGTTCCTGCACAGAGCTCAACACTGCAAGTTAATTTTTGTGAGATAAGTTGTACTATGGAAGCTATTTACGAAGTGGAATGGATAATTGAACGATAAGTGGTTTAGTTAATGATGCAACGCAATTTTTCAACCAATTGTCAATAGAATATTCTAAAATGGATCAATATTTTGTTTATCTAAAACTAACAGGAATTAAACAACCAAACCATGTTACTAGAATAACTCACAGACCTTTGAAGAATAGCCAATTAGGTTCAAAAACATGTTCTTTAAGAATAAACTCCTTTGATTGTGCCATCTTCATTTTGATGACGTTTTTTCTCCATAATAAGAGAAGACATTTTTTTCTGTTTCGTGTAGTTTTACTTCAAATAGAAGGTCAGCTTGATTATATTGATTCAGTTCTTCAGAAAGTTGGTTCCAGATAAAAACAACGATATTTTCTCCAGTACTGCAATCAAAAAGTAAAACCAGATATATAAAGATGTCATTCCTGTGAGAATATTTCTAAAATTCTTCCTATAATTGTTAACTAATTTAAAAACAATTTCCTGCCACAGAAACACCTAAAAAATTTGGTTTATGGTTTGAATTAAAGTCCTGAAATGAACTGATGAAATAGTAGAGATTTAAAATAGTGAGCAAGGCTCAGCACTCTACAATATTTCATTTGATATTCAATTCAATAAAGGCATTCATTGCTGGGAACGGCTGATAAAAATTACAGCTGATCGGAATGGAGTGGTCTCCCTTAGATCTTGCTCGTGTTTTCCCAAATATTTCATAATTAAATGAGAGAATTAAAATGCAACTAGAAAAGGAGGTTTTAAGTTACCTGGGGTTATATTTAAAGTATGGAACATCTTTGTCTATGTTTTTATGGTCCAAAACATCCATGACACATTTCTGGAAATTATAAACAGAAATATTCTACAAGATACAGAAATTATCAAACAATTTAAGTGGTGGGAACATTTTGTGAAGATGTAGTTTCTGTAAATCAAAATAGACTTTAAAAAGAATGTCAATCAATTAATCAAAATAAATGAAAAGACACTCAACGTACTTAGATAATAAAGTGAAATGAAAAGATGAAATAAGAAGGTGAATGAAAGGCTGTTGAGTATATAAATGCAATGAATAACAAAAGAATTTAATTTAAATAAAAGGAGAGAATTAGAATCTAAGAAGAAATTAAGAAAGCATGAATTAAGTCAAAGTTAGGAATTGTAATTAGAGAAATTAATCATTTTCTGTATATTTAACACATATGCTTATATATATATATATATATATATATATATATATATATAT
>NC_068990.1:93369473-93375048 GCF_001194135.2 Octopus bimaculoides | reverse complement strand
CTTGCCCAAGGTGCCACACGGTGGGACTGAACCCAGAACCATGAGGTTGGGAAGCAAGCTTCTTACCACACAGTCACTCCTGCGCTAATATATGTTTATATATATATATATATAAAATTCTGAGTTGGAAGCAACTCTAATAATATAATCCTTATTGAAGCCACATGCTTAATGCATGAATTTTGTTTCAACTCTGTATTTCCCTCCATGGATAAATTTAAATAAAGAACTGACAGATGTAGAGATGGGCATGGCTGTGCAGGTAAGAAGTTTACTTCCCAACCTCGTGGTTCTTGGTTCAGTCCCACTGTGTAACAGCTGGAGTAAGTGTCTTCTACTACAGCTGCCAAGTTGACCAATGCCTTATGAGTGAATCCAGTAGGTGGAAACTGCAGAAAGCCTACTACACACACACAGACACATACATGCACGCACACAAGCACATATGTGTGTGTGTGTGTGTGTGTGTTTGCCAGAATATTCATGAATGTTGGTATTCTGTAATTGTCATTAACATAGTATGGTGCTGATGCCAACATTTCTTGTTGACATCACAGCCAGTCACTCAAGGCTTTCAAAGACATTCAGAGTATAAAAAAAAATATTCCTTGCCTGAAAAACAAGTAAGAACTAGAGATAAGAAAAGTCTCCAGCTGTGAAATCATTCCCCATTGACCCACAACTTGTTCAGCAATTAAAGCATGGAACAATGGACTTTGAGAAGGAATGACTCAATATTTGAAATGACTATATGTCCCAAGATAAATTTCCTGAATACCAAAGAAAGAAAAAAAGGAAAATGAATGAATTTTGTATGGCTGAAAAATGGTTAGGTTAGAGATGAACATGTAGAATATGGAATATCATGTGACTTACATTGATTATTTGTTTCAAATCAACTATATTGATCACCATTCCTGTCACTGGATCCACCTGCAAACAGCAGAAGAGAAACAGCAGAAAGTTACAGCAAAAGAATTTCTCTCTGGTTCAACAATTAAATTGCTTACCAAATATTTAAGATTTTTTAATGGATTCCTTCTAATATATCCGTATGGACAGAAGAATATTTACAAGTTTTTAATTAAATAGCAATAGAGGAAAACACACTGGTCTTTAACGATAGTAGATAACAGTAGAGGTAGGGGTGTGTGGAGAGAACTAATTATCAATTTTTAATTATGATAGACAGCAGGAAAGGTAGGGGTGCATAGAAGAATACTTACTGGACCTTTAAGTGCCACTTCCACTGAAATAGACAAGAAAAGAAGAAAAGTGAACAGAAGACAGAACATAAACAATTGAGATCTTATAACAGAAAATCACTTTCCACTGCTGAATACAAGGCTTTCTAGAAGAAGTGTTTAATGTTGGGAAATAATACATATTAGAGGATAATCTGATGTAACTGCTAAGTAGAGTGCTCTAAGAGTATGTCGTTTAGAAATTATATACATGGTGAATATTGCTCAAGTATACAGAACAGTGCTACAGACACACAGACATCTCAGACCACATTGGAACACAGCTTATATATCATCATCATTTAACGTCTGCTTTCCATGCTGGCATGAGTTAGATGGATTAGCTGGAACTGAGAAGCCAGAGAACTTCACCAGGTTCCGGTCTGTTTCGGCATGGTTTCAGCAGCTGGATGCCCTTCCTAATGCCAACCACTCCAGGAGTGTAATGCATGCTTTTTTTATGTGCCACTGGCATGGGTGCCATTTACACGACACTGGCAACAGCCACAACCACAATTTCATGGATGCCATTTACAACATACCCACAACAGACAACATGCTTAGTGGCATTTCTTCCAGTTCTTCACATCATGAGTTCAAATCCTGCTGAAGTCAATGTTTCCCTTCCTTTGGAGTAGATAAAAAGAAATACCAGAGAAGTACTGGGGTCGATGTGATTGACTTGTCCCCCTACCCTCAGAAAATTACTGGCCTTGAGACTGGTAACGGATGAGCATCTTGTTCAGGAGGAATACTGTGACTTCAGTCGTTTATACGCCGAAGAAGCTAAGAAAGAAGTTTTTTGAGCCGAAGAAGCTAAGTAAGAAGTTCTTTGAGCCGAAGAAGCTAAGTAAGAAGTTCTTTGAGCCGAAGAAGCTAAGTAAGAAGTTCTTTGAGCCGAAGAAGCTAAGTAAGAAGTTCTTTGAGCCGAAGAAGCTAAGTAAGAAGTTCTTTGAGCCGAAGAAGCTAAGTAAGAAGTTCTTTGAGCCGAAGAAGCTAAGTAAGAAGTTCTTTGAGCCGAAGAAGCTAAGTAAGAAGTTTTTTGAGCCGAAGGCCTCAAAGAAAATAAAAACAAAAAAAAAGACTAAGATATGGTAGTAAAGAACAGCCAGGAACAAAAAACAAATGGAAGCAGCACCAGTTTAGACTAATGTACTGACCTTTATAGTTGTGGCCATGGCCATTAATGTGGTTACATTTTCCATAAATCTTCTGATTCACTTCATCACTAAGACAGGGACTAAAATATAAAAAGAGAAACATTGAAATAACATTCGTCCTAAAAGTATTGTTTATGTCTGCACATGCTGGGCCTTGTCCCTGTACCCAATTTGCCCCTGTCAAACACTACCCCACATCTCATCTTTCAAACACCTATTCCTCCATCAGTCTTCTAACTACTCACCTGCTGTAATCATTTGAAACTAGAATCAGCACACATCTTATTCCCCTTTAGGGCTACTAGTTAAATCCTTCTTCCCCCACAATCACTTCCCATTAACGTCATTCCCTGATTCTTTCAGGATGATAATGTGCCAATTCACACAGCTAAAGTTGTTACCGAATGGTATGAGGAACATTCTCGTGAAGTTGAACATCTTATCTGGCCACTACAGTCCCCAGATCTCAATATTATTGAACATTTATGGTGCATTTTAGAAAAACAAGTAAGGAGTCGATATCCTCCATCATCATCATTACAAGAACTGGAGACTGTTTTAGCTGAAGAATGGACAAAAATTTCCTTTGGAAACAATTCAAACTTTGCAAGAGTCCATACCTCATAGAATTCAAGCTGTAATTACTGCCAAAGGTGGTCCTACCCGATATTAAAATAAATTTGTTGGAAATTTTAAGGTGTTTCCATCATTTTGTCCAACCCCTGTATACTAATTTAGTATCAATATTTTAATGATGATAATAATTATTAAATACTATGGTTTTTCTTCTGAGCCCATCTAGCTATGTGGCGCATAAAACTTAGTTTGCACAAGACCTATGCTCAACGCCCATTTCCAGCATCTCTTGTATATTTCCTCTACAGCAAGACACCTGTTTCTGTCTCTCATCTTGCAAGTACTTGGTGACCCTGTCAGTGCAGGTACCACTTAAAATCACCCAGTCCACACTGTAAAGTGGTTTGTGTTTGGAAGGGAATCCAGCTGTAAAAATCCTGCCAAAACAGTCACAGAAGTCTTGGTGCAGGCTTCTGCCTGGCTGGCTCTTGTGAAATTATCTCACCCATGCTAGCATGAAAGGCAGACATTAAACGATGATGATGATTATTATATATATATATATATATATATATATATATATATTGACAAAGCTGCAACTGTTTCTTTTTACACCATGAATGGTGATATAAGCCTTCAGCTACGACTAATGGTAATCCTGAAATTCCTTATCAGTATTTTAGTGTTGTTGTAATAATCTCCCATTGATCTCAAATCTCCAATTATCTTTAACAAATGAGAAAAAAAAGTCTAAAAATACTATTTCTCTCCCACCAACTCCCACCAAATACTCTCTGTTTGTCTCTCTCTCTCCAGATTCCTCTCCTTTTAACATTTTCAGATTATTTCTCTAATTGGTGTTTGTAGACTTAATCCACCAAAACTAGACAAAGAGATAATCCATTGTACAGAACAATTTATTTGCCAGGTCTCCTTTAGAGAAATCTGAAGAAACTGTTACTTACTTGTGTAATCTATGGCAGGCACTAAATGTTTCAATACGGCGGGCCAAGACGACTGGTCGGTCATTGTCACTGGGCATTTTACTGGAAGGCCATTTAAGAATAAATATAAATACTAAAACAGGAAATACATTAAAATATATAATAGTATCAGCGCTAAGCAGTGATGAAGAATAAAAGAACTTTAGGTTAGTGGCATATTTTAATGTCTAAAGACAAATTCACTGCAGTTGTAATGGACAGAAAATTCTCACTTATGGTAAAAGGTGTAAAAATAGCATATCTTAGCAAATTCCTACACTTGTTTCTAGCTCCTTGGCCTTCCTCAATGGGAGATACTGAAGGGAGATAACTTGAGCAGATTCTAATACCATAGCTTTATATTAACCCATTAAGTCCCACTGTCCTATAAATAGGACACGAAATGAGAACATTAAATAAGTTATTTCACATTGTCTCAGTGTCCTATTTATAGGCCACTGCAAAAAAGATATATGTATTTGCATTGGGAGCCCTTCACATCGAAGATCGTGATTGTCGTACGCTGACGAAGGGTAAATACCCAGAAACCCGGGTCCGTGCATATCACGTCAGATCGACGATGGGAAGGATGACTTCCCTTTGCAAATACTGACCGGACACAGAAAGTGTGTCAATAGACAGCTGGAGAAGATGTTCTCTTGGGGCTACAAGCTACAGTAGCATTCACCCTTAGGGGTTAGCCGCATTTAAGTGACAAATATACTTCAAGAAGAGGACAAATATCTGTCAAATGTAAATAATATTCATTCAATTTCTATAAATTTCCCCAATGGATAATTTGATGAGATGGATCAAGGGATTTAAAATAGGATTCTGTTTTTTTTTTTAAGAGGTCTACAAGGACCCTGTGCTGGTGCCACATAAATAGTACTTGTGCCAGTGCCACATGGAAGTGCTTGTGCCAATGCCATATTAAAAGCATCCAGCACATACTATCAAAAGTGGTTGGCATTGGGAAGGTCATCCAGCCATAGAAACCATATTCAGGAATCTGGTGTAGCTCTTCTGCTTGCCAACTCTGGTCAAACTGTCCAACCCATGCCAGCATGGACAACAGACATTAAAGGGTGATGATGACAACAGGTGCAAGTGTGGCTGAGTGGCTAAGAAGCTGAATTTGTAACCACATGGTTTTGGGTTCAGTCCCACTCTATGTCAAATGTCTTCTTATGGCTCTCAACTGACCAATGCTCTATAAGTGAATTCGGCATATAGAAACTGTGTGGAAACCTGTAGAGTCCTCCCACCACAACCCATCTTCCCAACACTGCCTTCTCCCAACCATGCTCACTCACCTCTGCATTCCCCCAGCCCTCCCCCACATACCTACCTGCACACAATATGTCTCATTTTGTAAAGCACTTTTCGTCAATCTTTCAAAGAAAGAACACCAGAAGTGAAATTGTTTGGCAATTTCTGTAAAAACATTTTTATTTCTTTAATTTTTTTAGCTAAATAGATTATGTCTATGCCTTTTTTTGTGTGTATGTATGTGTTTATGTATGTATGTATGTAAGTATATGCTTATATGCCTATGTGTATACATATGTATACTTGTGTACACACACACACACACACACATATATATATA
>NC_068990.1:93367243-93369412 GCF_001194135.2 Octopus bimaculoides | reverse complement strand
TATACACAAATATACATATACACACACGTAAACACACAATACATACACAAAAAATGTATAAACATAACAGATTCTGCTGGAAAAATATATTAAAGAAATAAATATTTTTTACGGAAATTGACAAGCAAATAATTTCACTTTTCATAGACTTTCTTCGAAAGATTGTCCAATTCTTTTTACTGTTTATTATTATTTTTTTATTTAAAAATAATTTAATTTGATTTTTTTTTCTTGGCATTTCAGGAATTTTTGTCAGGCAAGTCTTAAAAATTCGAAGACCAGTTTTCCCTTTTTTATTGTTGTTTTCGTTTTAAAACGGTTAATAACATCAAAGTAACTGAGTGAGGTGTTAAAATATCCCAAGCTTAATTGAATAAAAGACGTGTGTTTTTAGTCCTAACACTCAGTTTCCGAGAAAAACACTTGTCACACAAGCAAGATACAGAAATACGAATGGTCTTTTGATAAACGGAGGCGTAGCCATTTACAGCAATACAGCGTGTATGATATAAACAACACTTGTTCAGCCGTTTGGCTAAATGTATTTAATGATAGAACAAATCGATTGAGTAACCAGCCTGACAGCTGACAGCGTAAACAAAATCTTATAGTTACTAATTCTAAAGATACTAGAAAGACTGAGAGAGAGAAACAGAAACACTACGCTCTATTTATTATGAGAATAAACAAATAAATAGTTGTTTTTTGCTTATAAACAGCATACATGGTTATAAGATACTTACTGTTCCTTTCTTAGACACCACACAGAAGTTCGACACGAAACAGCCAGGTGCTTGGTTCCGTTGTACAGCTGCCAATTAGAGTTACTTCCCTTCTATTGATTATTTCATTAACTTTGGGGCGGTCATATCAGGAGACACTCACGTGGAGTCATCTGAGAGACGAACTCACGAACATAATCTAACGAAGCTAAATATTGTAGTAGCTTTAGTTCGTTGTTCAACCATTTACGCCTTTCTTATATCCCATAAAATAATCAATGTTTTTATTTATTCAAAAAGTTTAGTGAGCGAGTTAAAGCTCTCGTTTGGAAATGACGTTGTTCTATTTTGGTATTAAATAATGAATGAATGAATAAATTAAAGAACCGTTTTTATTTCTAATTACTGTTAAAAGATAAATGAACAAAACCAAACAATATAAAACATGTTTCTATCTACCATTACAAGTCAACTAATATGTAACACAATAACTCTAATGTTATTAAAATGTTACGGTAGTTAATAACGCAATAAATAACCTACAGACTTCCATTTAGATTCAGTTAAATAGAAGACAGTAAGAAACATAAACTGAAGCAACAAAACAAACAATAAAACTGGAGCCAGTTCCATAGAATGATTGTCACCTCTAAATGTTTCTTTTATTCTAATTTAAGGAGAACGATAGGTAGCAGACACAAGTTGGAATTTCTCTGTTTTGACGGAGATTTTTACAGATTTTTTTTTCACGGTGCCCTTTTCTTTGCTAAAAAGATGCTCCCCATCATTTCCAAAGGCACCGTGGAAAAAAAAGTCTGAAAAATCACCGTCAAAACGGAGAAATTCCAACTTGTGTCTGCTACCAATCGCTGACGTCCGTCGAATTTAATAATTATACGATCGATTTCCTCGGCAAAATCTGGATAAAGGCGGCCCGTCTGAGAAATGAGCCCCACGAAGTGGAGTGGCTGCCACAACAAATGTCTCTAACCATTCTCCACGGTAATGCCCATCGTAGTCATTAGCAAGAATCTGGATGGCTTCAAAATTCATTAGACCAGAACGATGTGCTTGGATAAGAAGAAACAGGTGCAATACCCAAGATCACATTCTAGTGAGTTACATGAGGAACCAAGACCCACGCACAGTACCATGTCCCATCATCTGGTTGTACCTCTCCATCCTGACTCCATGCTGTAGATCAGCTTGACTGGAACTGCTAAGCCAGAGAGCTGTACCAGGTTCCAGTCTTATTTCGTTTGGTTTCTTCGGCTGGATGCCCTTCCTAACGCCAACCACTCCAAGAATGTAAATTATATATATATAAAGTGTATATAGAGTGTATATATATATCAATTAAATGGAATCGCATGAGACAATCATACTGCATTACCTTTGGATATCCTTGTTGCTTATTTTGATATATATATATATATATATATATATA
>NC_068990.1:93362740-93366626 GCF_001194135.2 Octopus bimaculoides | reverse complement strand
TACATATATATATACATATATATATACGTATATATACATACATACATACATACATACATACATACATACATATTACATACAAATATACAGACACATATATACATATCACATGTAAAAATAAGTTTTATGAAAACTGAGGCAGAAGTTTGAAAATTATGTTTAATTCAAGTAAAAGTGAGAAACCATAGAAACTGTAACAATAGATTTATAAACGTTAAGTTGCCATAGAAATACAGAATTTAGATGAAATTAGGGCAGAGTAGATACAGTGCACAGTACTAAACCTGGGGCAAGGGTTTCACTCTCATATAAATCATTGGATCACATTTGGGAAGCATTGCTCAAGGGTTTCACCTGGATTACTTTCGAAATACATGGTTTTTGTTGAAAGCTTTTACTTAACTGTTGATAAAAATAACCATAAAAATATTTGACTCATTAACAAAAGATGTTAATAATATTGTTTTTAATTATGATAATGATGACAAAATTTTTGTTTGTTTGCTTTTTTTTTTCATTGGAATTTAAATAATCAGATAAATTATATAACTTGATTAAGTGATTTCGTGATTAGAAATGGAATCTTAGGCAAACGGAGTTAAGACATTTTGTCCAAGGACTCAATACAGTACCTGCTGTATGATGAGAACTCATGATCTGGAGGATCAAAGAGTTGGGTACTTTTATTCACTTTGGAATTGAGCTTTACATTAATTGATTTTCAACATCAACAACAACAAAAGAAATAATAATAATAATGATAATAGTAACAATAAGATATTGATAATAATAATAATAATAATAATAATAATAATAATAATAACAACAACAACAACAACAACAATAGCGAATGGTTATAGAGGTACAAGGCCCTGGACAGATAAGAGAAACAAAACATGAGGATGCTTTGGCTTTCATTAATTACAGTGGTGCTACATAACCATCCTTGGAGCTACTCCAGTTGAGAATTGAAACCAGGCCCACAGTTCTGTTTGTGGAGAATTTATAGTTGCTCTGTCAAACCACTGCAATAATTATACCACTACTACTACTACTACGACTACTACTGCTAAGAATAATGCTAATAGCAACAATATTAATGGTGATGTTGATGATGATGATGAGGAAAATAATGATAACGACATATATAGGCAAAAGACGGGGAAAGAAAACAGCGCGTTGAGGCATTCATCCCTGTCCTAAGGATATTGGTGAGAACAAACGGATTTAGCTGGGAATTGAAACTGAATTCACAACTTGCAAGGTACAGTGCCTACAACAACATAATAATAATAATAATAATAATAATAATAATAATAATAATAATAATAATAATAATAATAACAACTGCAATAACAATAATAATAATAACAATGATAATAATAAAAATAATAATAATAGTAATAATAAATAATGTTTTAGGAAAAAGGGCAGAAATTTTTAGGAGAGGGAATTGGTGAATGACATCACCGCAATAATTGAGTGGTACTTTATGTTTCCAACTCCCAAAATATGAAAGGAATCCTTAATTCTTTTGCAGGTAGAAAAGATATAATACCAGTCATGAACTGGGGGCCAATAGTATCAAAATTACCAATCCCCTTTCAAAACTGCTGGCCTTGACCCCTAACTTAGAAACAATTATTATTATTATCATTATTATTATTATTATTATTAAGCATAAGCTGACAGAAAAGTTGAAACATTGGACAAAATACTATTTGTTCTGTGGCGCTTCACAATCTGGGTTCAAGTCTCACCATTGGTCAACTTTGTCGTTCATCCCTCCAGGTTTGATAAAATTAAGAAACACTCAGCTTCTAGGCTTCACAATATTTACTAACCCTCTTAAAATTGCAGGCCTTGTGTCTAAATCATAATAATAATAATAATAATGATAATAATAATAATGATAATAATAATGATCATTGAGTGAGAGAGCAGTGCATGCCATCAAAGTGACACTGGGGTAAAATATACGAAGCCCAGTATACCCATCATGACCACCCGTCTGATAAGGGTACACCTATTATTATTATTATACTTCTTATATCGTTATTTCTCCCCTAGGCACCAAAGTAACATATTTCAGGGGAAGGAATTTCAGATTATATTGACCTCAATATTTAACAAGTTCTAATATTATCAAACCCAGAAATGTGAAAGTCAAGCCAACCTCAGTGGGATTTGATCCCAGAATGTAACTAAATACTGCAAGGAATTTTGTCTGCCACTCTTCTGTTTCTGTCAAGGCAACACCTTAATGAAATAATTCAAAGATTGCAGTAAACTGTTACCAGTTGTATTTTTGTTCCAGAGTCTTCCAAGAACTGTCTGAAGACAGAGTTGTTGCTTTGATGTCACCCTTTAACGTAACTCTATTTCTTTTAAAACCATTCCAACACATTTTAAAATTGTATTTGCATGATTTTATTTACACAGCATTAGGTACCTTAATCCTTTTCTATTTACCCTAATCCAGCTCTAAGGTACCTTGAAGTAACTTCATATCTTAAATCAAAGGAACTTACATCAAGCTTCAGGTATTTTGAAACAATTGCAGATGTCTTAACACAGAAAGATTTATCTTAACAGAACTCTGGGTACTTTGTAATAATTTTAGTACCAGGGAAGATACTGAAAAGCATCTCCAAGTACCTTGCAGCAACTTTAGATGTTTAAGTTATGGAACTCAGGATTGCAATGAGCCACCAATTTACAGAACAACCTGCACAGGTGATTTGTTTATAGTGATCAAACGTTCACTCCCTCCATCAAATCAATATTGCCTGTACAGGTGTACTGTGTGCCCCATGTCAGATGCCTTAATTCATATGAAAATATCTTAACACAGCTTCAGGTATCTTGAAACAATTTTAGATGCTTTCATATGGATGAAGATACCATAGTGCAGTTGTTTTTATTTATTATTATTTTTGTCTTTATTTCAATTCCAGAATAAAGTGTATCAGATATTTCAGGTGTGATAAAAGCTAAATATATTGGTTTTGGAAATTAACAACCAGTAAAATTGCAACAACAATTCTTGGGAAACAATTCTGCAAAGGGTTTGTAATTTTTTCTTTTCTTTTATGCTTTTTGTTGTAACTATTTGAGGGGGGGGGGCTAAACAAAATATACCAATGACCAAATATTTGGAGAAAGATGTAACAACCAAAACAACAACAACAACAACAACAACAACACTCAACAAATATCAAGAATTAAAAATTTGTAAATTCTTTGAAGAACTGCCACAAGGGTTTACAGGCTGGTGTTTAACTCCAGTTTCTGTAACATCATCTAGATAAGTGTTGAATCCCCTCCTGGATAAGACAGAACGTCTATCATAGGGAACGTCTCCCAGAAAACCTGGGTATCATTTGTTACAAGCCGGGGATACAGAGGCAAGTAAAAACTCTCTTGCTCAGAAATACAACAAAACTTGTAAAGGGTTCAAGAGTCAGTTGTCATCTCGTTTGCCTTCAGTAACAGCAACAACAATATCAGAAGAAACCTCAACAACAACACCAGCAACAGCTGGGTTACGCAAATATTAAAAGGTTTGAAATAAGATAAAAACAAAACAAATTACATCAAGATTTCAAAATGTAACCAAGTCAAGTAGAGAGGAGGTGGGAGGGGAGGCTAATTTTAAAAGGGACAGAGTTAGCTACCAGAGGAATCATGGGAAAAGGGCTCAGTTGGTATGGTGATGGAAAACCAAGAGGTCAAAAGGTCAGTCTTTTTCTGTACATTTGTAAGTACACATGTATGTGTTTATATACATATATATATATATATATATATATATATATAGTATGTGTACGTGTGTATGTGTGTGTATATATGTATATATATATATATATATATATATATATATATA
>NC_068990.1:93356164-93362599 GCF_001194135.2 Octopus bimaculoides | reverse complement strand
TATATATAGCGTGTGTGTATGTATATATATATATATATTGTGTGTGTATGTATATGTATATATATATATATATAGCGTGTGTGTATGTGTGTGTATATATAGTGGATGTGTGTGTATATATAGATATATATTTTAGGGTAACGGGTAAGGGAGATAACCTCTATTTGAAACGTTCAGAGTGACGTACCTTCGCTAAGTAATTTCGCCCCCCCCCCCAATAACTCGGTGTTTTGCTATTCTTGATTCCGTGAAGTAGCTCGCTTTGCAAATCAGTGGCTTCGGGGTCTGTCCCAATACGCAGCACCTTGGGCAAGTGTCTTTTGCTATAGCCTTGAGCCGATCAATGCCTTGTGGCTAAAGCTAGAACAGGGAGACTAAATATATAATGTCTGTGTTTGTCTCACCATCAATACTTGACAACCTGTGTTGGTTTGTTTATATCCTCATAGCTTAGAGGTTTAGCAAAAGAAATTGATAGAAAAAATACCAGAACTGAAAAAGAAGTTCTGGGATCGATTTGCTTAATTAGACCTTTTGAAGTGGTGCTGTAGCATGACCACTGATCGAGCAAAAGATCAAAGATATAAATGAGAAGTTACATGGCCGTATGATGTGTGGACTAAATGTGGGGGATGTGTAAGGGATTGATGGAAACGAAGCAAGTTGGATGTGTCGAGTGAAAGTGGATAGAAGATAAACCAGAAATAACCTGAGAGGAAAACATATAAGTATATATATTATATATATATATACTTATATATATATATGAGGGGGTGATAAAAAGTTCCTGGTTTTAAGGGTATCATGAAATGCCTGGCTGGAGACGCAATCTTCTGAGTTCTTTTACAGGTTTTAGGAAAATGAAGGACCACTGCAATAAGTGTGTGAATCTGAGAGGAGGAATATGTTGAATAAAATCATAATTAACTGATACTCATGTATTTTCTTTTACCCAAAGCCAGGAACTTTTCAGCACCTCCATCCGAGATCTACAGTATTATATCCAAGAGAGCAGTTGCCATATTCCTTTCCAAATTGGCAAACTCTGATGAGCGTAAGGCTATTTAATAAGATTGTTACCTAACACTCCAATGTATTCTTTACACGAAACTGATTGGTAAGACCAGCTGTGATGGATATATAATACTATACATTTCAAATCACACACACACACACACACATATATATAGATGAGAGACTGGTATTCTCTGTATAGAATACACTTTGTAGTACCCAAGAGATTTAAACTTAAGCAGGTCGAGGAGTAAATGCCAGGATGAGCAAGTTAGGCAGGGCGAGATATATATATATATATATATAGATCGACCCCAGTATGCAACTGGTACTTAATTTATCAACCCTCGAAAGGATGAAAGGCAAAGTCGACCTCTGCAGAATTTGAACTCAGAACGTAAAGACAGACGAAATACCACTAAGCATTTCGCCTGGCATGCTAACGCTTGCCACTTTAGAATATTTTAATATTATCACAGAGAAAAGAATAGTTTGAATATAAGAAACGATATTATTTGTAGCATTTTGCATAAAGTAAAATATCTGTTATGAGATTTTCAAAAGACAAAGAACTTTGAAAGAGAACTTTCTTCTTCTCACACATTTTTACTGTTTACAAGTTTGGACTTTGACATTCTTTCTCTTTCTCATCCTTGTTGTAGGTTGTTTATTACATTGCAGACTGTTTATAATACAGGTCCTTGAGAGAGAGAGAGAGAGAGAGAGAGAGAGAGAGAGAGAGAGAGAGAGAGAGAGAGAGAGAGAGAGAGAGAGAGAGAGAGAGAGAGAGAGAGAGACTTACGAGTACATTTACAAGATTAATGACATTTTATTCCCATTGTGCATCCAATATTGTCTTTCTTCCTTTTTCATATTATAATATTTTGTCGTATCTGAGTAAGTTAGGCATTTTGTGAATGGATTTACAACTAAAAGCCTGCAATTAATATTATTGCATTCCATTGTTAATATTGTTTTTAGTAATTTATCTTTTTAGTTTGTTTATTTTATCCTTTTATATTCATTCAATTATGTGTTTTTCTTTATTAATATGATTCTATTTTGACACAGGCATCCAATCAAAAGCTTCCATTCTGATTTCATTATCTGATTATTCCTATTAACAGTTCCCTGTTTAATTCCTCCAGGTTTCTTTGAAGATCAGAGATGAAACTCAAAGTCATGAAATTTATATATATATATATATATATATATATATATATATATATATATATATATATATATATACGATGGGCTTCTTTCAGTTTCCATCTACCAAATCCACTCACAAGACTTTGGTTGGCCTGAGGCGATAGTAGAAGACACTTGCCTATGGTGCTACACAGTGGGACTGAACCCAGAACCATATGGTTGGGAAGCAAGGTTCTTGCCACACAGCCACTCCTGTGCCCTATACATACATACATACATACATATATACATACACACACACAACATATATATATCCCTATATATGTATGTATGTATATATATATATATATATGTATGTATCTTTTCTTTAGTTTCTGTGATTGGAGTGTGGCCATGCTGGGGCACAGCCTTTAAGGGTTTTAGTCAAACAGATTGACCCCAGTACCTATTTTCTGAAGTCTGGTATTTATTCTATCATTCTCTTGTGCTGAAATGCTAAGTTACGGGGGGCAAAAAAAATTTACCCTGAGTGGAATGTATTATGCATTTATGTTTATTTTAAATATTTTATGTGCATTTATATGTGAGCCATTGCACACACACACACACATTAGGTGTGCATACCAAAGAATCAATAATTCAGTACCTTTTTCATGGTAAAGTATTAACCAAAGAATGGAATCAGAAATTACAGAATTCCATCTATTGTAACAGTTGCCAACATTGTGCCATTTCATGCTGTCTTTTGTGAATATTTGTTGCAGGAATTAAACCATTCCTGCGTACATAGATGTTGCTAGTTGGTATTAATTGTATTTCCTGGTCATTAAGTTATTTTGGAACAGGATCTCTTCAAAAGCCTGTGTCTGGGTCATTGCAGACATTTCTCTTTTGCTGAGTCAACCATTTAAAAAAGACTTGTGTTTGGTAGACTGATGTTTTGTTGTGGTTGCTATGGCAATCATCTATAATAACTAATGAAGAATGAGCCAAAAACTGAAGCCTGTATACAGTTACTTGTAAGGCTAGAAATAGTAGCCAAATCTCCCTCTAATATCATACTATTGTTTTAAAAAAGAAAAAGACATTAGGCAATGTAGTCTTTGATACTCTCCACAAAAGTTGGGATAGTCATGGCTGGATTGCATTTGTTTAGACAGAAGGGTTTTATTTAAAATATATTTGGTTGCTGTTTCTAGCAAGTTCAGTGACCATATAGTGGTTCCTTTGTTTGATTGTTTAGATCAGGGTTCTCAACCATTCTTTATCTATGGACCCCTTTGATTATTATTTTATTCTGGTGGAACCCCCCCCCCCTTTAGCTATTAGATGTTTAAAAACTACTTTTATAAAAACCTTCAAAATTCCTTTTCTTTTTCCATACATTATATTCTAGAGAAAACCTGACTGTTTCTTGCAATAAATACATCTGAAACGAAACATTTTCATGGCCCCAAAAATACTACAGTGGATCCCCAGTTTAATTTTTTTGCTTGTGTGGACCCTAACAGGTCACATGGACCCTAACAGACGATATGGACCCTGGTTGAGTGCCACTGGTTTAGAGTATATAATTTTCCAGATTTAAATAGTTTAATTTTTTTTTTCTTCTGAAAATTTGGTTAAACACAACTTTAAAATTAATTTGAATTGATTAATTATGTGCCTTAACTAATTAACTATATAGTAATTGAAATTTATAGAAAAGCAAAAGACAAAGACAGGTGTATAAACAACAAGCAGGTGTATTAGTTTGATGCTTGGGAAGGTGAGAAAGTCCTTTATGTTTTGAGTCTACCCTCTTTGACAGAAAGGAACTCGAGGAAATAAACAGAGAGGGAATAAAAAAAAACTTGTGGATTTAGCAAACATTGCCAACGAAACAGCTGTTAAGATAAATTATGAACTCTATGCAAAGTTTATGCTTTCTATTCTCGTTTATATGGAGAAATGTCTGCAGACATTTGTAGCAGGAAGATATATTTTATTCTTCAGCTGAGATAAACCTTTTCAAATCACTAATTTGCTAAGTGATTAATCACTTCCAAAAACATACACACGTCTGCATATGCATGTAAAGTTGTGTAAACAGATATGACAATCATTAAATGTATATATGCATGTATGTATGTATGTATGTATGTATCTATTTATCTATCTATCTGTCTATCTATCTACCTACCTACTATACATATGTATATGTATATATATATGTATGTTTATATATATATACACATATATAAATATATACATATATTAAATACACACCCACACAGACGTTTGTGTGTGTGGATGTGTTTGTATGAATGCATATATACACATATATACATGATTTGTTTTAATCACAGTCATTTTAGATATCATTTCCACTGTACAGAAACACGTTTTCTTTAATCCAGAGCAGTGATGTCTGATTCAAAGTATATCAGAATTTTCTCATTGTTAAATAAAATTTCATCAAACTATTTATTTTGCTGTCATTTATGACTTCATGTATATATACATATATATATATATATATATATATACATACTTGCGAAGAAACTGTACTTGTGAATACCTGTTGAGTCAAGTGAAGCCATTGTTGTGGCCAATGCCAGTACCGCCTGACTAGCACCCTTGCTGGTGGCACATAAAAAGCACCATTCGAGTGTGGTCATTGTCAGTGCCGCCTGACTGGCTCCCGTGCCAGTGGCATGTAAAAAGCACCATTCAAGCATGGTCGATGCCTGTACCACCTGACTGGCCCTTGTGGCCGGTGGCACGTAAAAAGCACCCACTACACTCATGGAGTGGTTGGCGTTAGGAAGGGCATCCAGCTGTAGAAACCTTGCCAGACCAGATTGGAGCCTGGTGCAGCCCCCTGCACTTGCCAGTCCTCCGTCAAACCGTCCAACTCATGCCAGCATGGAAAGCGGACGTTATATGATGACAACGATGATGATGATATATATATGCACACACACACACGTATTCTACTGGCAGAAACGTTAGCACGCCGGGCGAAATGCTTAGCGGTATTTCGTCTGCCGCTACGTTCTGAGTTCAAATTCCGCCGAGGTCGACTTTGCCTTTCATCCTTACGGGGTCGATTAAATAAGTACCAGTTACGCACTGGGGTTGATATAATCGACTTAATTCATTTGTCCCCTCTGTGTGTAGCCCCTTGTGGGCAATAAAGAAATAACACACGTATTCTACTGATTCACCAAAAAGTGGTAAATTACACACACACCGTGTATGTGTGTGTGTTTGTATATGGGAACAACTTTTCTTATAAGCATATGTTATTGAAACACAGCTATTTTCAATATTTTCCCAAGTATTTTTTTATCTATTCTCTTATCCCTTTTTTTCATTCTGTGACAATGAACATCTGACCCCTGTCACGGCTTCATAAACCTTCCAAATCTTATCTCACACAATTGCTATTCTTCTTTAATCATAGATGAGATTCATAAAAATGATATGTCTGTTTTTCATTCGTTATCACTGGACTATACATGTTTTGACAATTATCAAATGGAGTTTTTTTATCGAGTTCTGATAGGGGCCGTATTTGCCAGCACGTAAGACCTGTTATTTTTAATTTTAAATGTATCAAAAAATTGCTTTGTATCTAATGCAGCCATATGGCAGATGGGAGACTGAGAATTATTGGATTGCGGAACCAGAGGAGAAAAAGTTCCCTACGCACCATAATTGTTGTCAATAAAAAGAATTATTGGAAAAAGCCAAATTATCAAAAGTCTGTTAGTACAAATTTGCAAATATTGTTTATGGTATATTGGCAGTTACGTGGGGCAGTCACATTGTACCTTTGTGCCATCTTTCCCCAATATACATAAACTAAACTTAATAAATGTCTTACTTCTATATATATAAAAATGAGAATGTGTCTGTCTGTGTGAATCCCTAAAACTCGAGAACTACGCAACCAATTTCATTCAAATTTTACAGATGCCTTACTTAGGGTTCCAGTTGTGTTTTAGTCAAAAAAAAATTTTAACTTCTTCCAGAGTTCGAGCCCACAGCAACATAATATCTCCTCCACTATTTAAGTATTACGTGTCAAAAGTGAAACAAAAACACTCATGTCAAATACTTTCACTTTAAAAATGAAACTATTCTACTAACTGAAACAATCACATTTCGATACTGTAATGACAGATACTTTCAGAGAGAGAGAGAAAGAGAGAAAGAGAGATGTATATGTATACATATAGATGTATATGTACACGTTATTCCACTAACTGAAACAATCACATT